>NC_048281.1:32306770-32604270 GCF_009762535.1 Notolabrus celidotus | reverse complement strand
AGCAGAGAGGAGGAGAGGTTTGGAGCTGCTGGAGTAGAGAATGAACAATTAAGAGACGTAGCAGCCAATCAGAGCTAAGGTGTGATTCAAACTCATGCAGAGACAGGAATCTAAGGTAGAACCAGACGGCGATCCATCAATCAATGCGATGCTACTTTTCCTCCACCTGGTCTTGCTCAGCTCAACTTCACTGTATGATTTCCTCCACTTCCCAGAATGCCTTTCCCCATGGGATTGAGTAAAACCATGTTTGCTTTCATCTGCACTGAAATCTTCACTCTTTGATTCTGAGGCTCTGAGTCTCTGAAAACACTTTCTGCTGTCAAACTGAACACAGCTGCTCTAAATACCAAAACTTCCTGCAGCAGTTCCACACACACATTCAGGGTAGAAGAGCTGGAAGAGACCGCAGCATGGAACATCAACAGAACAACTCTGAAAGTCAGGCTTTTTTTCAATAAGAAGAGCTGCACCATAGCGGTCTGTCAGAGGCCGTCCACATGATAACTATTTCAGGCTCCAAAGTTTCTTCAGCTCAGCTTTCGTGAAGATCCTGAAAGTCTTCACATAGCCTGACTACATCCCAAACCAGACCAGCTTTCCTCTCTCTCTCTTCATCTCCCTCTTTCCAACTCCAACTCAGTCTCAGCAGATGTGTGTCTAACAGGAGTCTGGTCCTGCTGGAGGTTTCTGCCTGTTAAATGAAGTTTGTCCTTGCCACTGTAACTTGCTAAATGCTGCAAAGTGCTCTGCTCATGGTGGATTAAGATGAGATCAGACTGAGTCCTGTCTGTAAGATAGGACTGGATTAGGGTTGCAAAATTCCAGGAATTTTCAAAGTTGGAACTTTCCATGGGAATAAACGGGAATAAACCAGGAATTTACTAAATTGAAGGTTGGCTCTTAATAGGGAACTTAAATATAGTTGGGGAAAATATATTTTAGCATAATCCTGACTAAAACAACCAGATTTCATTCAAGTACAGTTGAATGTATATGCTATTCCTCAATCACATGCACATAGCACACTGCTTACTGCAGGGCTATTGAGACCACGCCCCCTACAGGCACTTTATATTTAACATTTTGAATGGGACTTTGTTGGAGGGAGATGGGCTCTTTTAATTTAACATTTTGAATGGGACTTTTATGGAGGGAGACTGGCACTTTTAATTTAACATTTTGAAGCGGACTTTGTTGGAGGGGGGCTCTTTCAATTTAACATTTTGAATGGGACTTGTTTGGAGGCAGAGCGGCGCTTTCAATTTAACATTTTGAATGGGACTTGTTTGGAGGAAGAGGGGCTCTTTCAATTTAACATTTTGAATGGGACTTTTTTGGAGGGAGAGGGGCTCTTTTAATTTAACATTTTGAATGGGACTTTTTTGGAGGGAGAGGGGCTCTTTCAATTTAACATTTTGAATGGGACTTGTTTGGAGGGAGAGCGACTCTTTCAATTTAACATTTTGAATGGGACTTGTTTGGAGGGAGAGGGGCTCTTTCAATTTAACATTTTGAATGGGACTTTTTTGGAGGGAGAGGGGCTCTTTCAATTTAACATTTTGAATGGGACTTGTTTGGAGGGAGAGCGACTCTTTCAATTTAACATTTTGAATGGGACTTTGTTGGAGGGAGGGGGGCTCTTTCAATTTAACATTTTGAATGGGACTTGTTTGGAGGCAGAGCGGCGCTTTCAATTTAACATTTTGAATGGGACTTGTTTGGAGGAAGAGGGGCTCTTTCAATTTAACATTTTGAATGGGACTTTTTTGGAGGGAGAGGGGCTCTTTCAATTTAACATTTTGAATGGGACTTGTTTGGAGGGAGAGCGACTCTTTCAATTTAACATTTTGAATGGGACTTGTTTGGAGGGAGAGCGGCTCTTTCAATTTAACATTTTGAATGGGACTTTTTTGGGATTGCATTTCATTAATTAATTTTTGAATGGGTTGAGTCTGGGGGATGAGTAATATTTAACTCAACATTCATGTTTTTGTTCTTCAATGAAATAATTGATTGTTCAATAAAATATTTAACACTTGATAAAGTTCTACTTACAAATAAATCTGTTTAAATTGTATTATTTTGGATGGATGTCTGCTTAGAACAAAACAAATATTCATGCATGGATATGATATTTTCCATTAAATTCCCATAAATTCCAATTTGGAATATTTCCAAAATTCCCCAGCTTAACTTCCCATGGAAATTTACCGGAAATTTACCGGAAATTTTCCACCCCTTTGCAACCCTAGACTGGATCTGATCCGGTCTTGATGTTGGGTCTTTGTTAATAATAGAACATATAGTACGGTCTAGATCTGCCCTGTTTGGAAAGCATCATTGTAGTCCATATCAAATGCTGGATTTTTTGTCATTCCAACACCAGATGAAGCAGTATGGTAGAACAACTTCTTAAAGCTTCAGTGTTTTGCTTAAAAACAGCACACACAGAAGAACTCTGCATCGTCTTAAATATGATACAGCCCAAAATGAACAAGGTACCGCTATCATATCACCAATTATTCAATCAAATAATAATCAACAAGACTAAGTAACCAGCGCCAAGATGGAACACATGGCAGTGATCAATAATCACTGTGTTGGAGTGTGCTAGAGTTTAATAATGCATGAGATACTGTATAATAAATGGACGTAGTATTCGTGACGTCACCCATCTGTTCCTGAAGCCCTGTTTTGAAGCAAATCGTCAGCTGGTGCCATATTGGAAATGCTGAACTCAACCTAACTTCTGTTGAGCTAGTGTGAGGTAAAGAGGCGGGCCTTTAGCCTTTTTACTAACAGCTACAGTGTTACCGCCTGCCAATCAAGTCAGGCACGCCCTTATTTGGGCAAAACTTGTACATTTAATATCTTCAAAAATAATGAGTTATAATAAATTCACCCCAGTGTGTGCCGATAGAGCTAATCAGACCTAAACTGTTTTTTTGAACCAGGCTGTAAACATGTTTATTTCTGCTGTAAAGATCATCTTCTTTGAATGGGTGTGTATGTGGTTTCCTGTGTTTCTGCAGCCAGCCTCTAGTGGACGCTTGAAAAACTGCAGTTTATAACACTTCTGCATGTGCTTCATATTTTAAGACCAGGGGTTGCCACTTGGCTGGGACTACATATTTGCAGCCAACACTGTATTTAGATATACAAGGTTAATAACAAATGTTTGATGCATTGGTTGATATTAATTTGGGGGATTTAGTAAACACAAAAAAAGGTTGTCTTTGAATTTCATCAACCAGTTAAACACCTGAAGATGTCCAGGTGGGAAAATAGTTAGATTTTAATAATTGAAAGGTAAACTAGAAGAGGGTGGTTGAACTACTTTTAGAGTTAGACATTATAATTAAATAGTAAGACACATGTATTTATGACTGACTGTATGAACATGTGAGTGGTTTGGAGGATAAACCATGTAAAGGAGACTCTTATGCAACACTACCTCGGGTGTGTGTGGCTTTAAAACAAGCTTTTCTTCTGTTTGTCCCTCATCTGCTTACACAAACACAAGCTGTATTTACTATACAAGCTACTAGTCTTAATAGATGGATGTCTATACTTCACATTTCAGCTGTCAGCACTGTCATAATGACACTCTTTAATCTGAAAGGATTAAATAAATCATATAAATCAGGAGTTTAAAGAAACAGGCGCATTTTCTTGTTTTAATATCATAATTAAACTCTGTTGTGATGTTTAAACAGAGGAGACAGGCAGATTTAAGGGCATTGACAGAGCATCGTTTCAGTCTGTTTGAGCTCAGACAGCTTTAAATCCTCTTCAGTCAGAAACACAAACATCACACAGGACAGACTTTACAGTCCGGATCACCTACCTTCTGTTCCGAACATGTTTCCACGCAGAGGGATCTTTTGGGAGAGTGAAACTTCTGAATGAATCTGAACAGATGCTTCAAGTTTGTCCGCACGGGGAGCGCCATCTTGGTTTGTGACGTCGCACTACGGTGGCTCTGGAAGGACAAGAGGAGAGAGATCGCTGCTGTTCAATAAGGAAACACAAAGTGAGTGGAGGAAATATACAGTAGCTTTTTTTTTTAACATTTACGTTTTGAAGTTTCATCTTAATTTTTTTTTTGTGGGGTTGGATAAAAAATCACCCTAAATAATAAATACTCACTTACATAAATTGAACAATTATTAAAAAACACTGCAAAATAATTTTATTTTGTAAAAAATAATCATTACACAGAATAATAGAATAACACAAAATAATTTAAAATGAAAATAAATATTTATACATAAAATAAGTCTATTGATTGTACTGATATTAAAGTTTCTGAATCACTGAAGAAACCCATATGCTTTTTTTTTTTTTTAGTCTTATTGTAATGTGATGTGTAATGTTACATGTAATTTGGGAAGTTTTATGTAATGTTGTGTTTAATACTGTCTGTATTACAAGAAAAAAAAAGTAAGTAAGTAAATTTTAAAAAAGTAAGTAAGTAAATTAAAAAAAAGTAAGTAAGTAAAAAAAAAAGTTAGTTAGTTGGTAAATAAAAAAATGAAGTCTTGAGGTATCAACAGAGAAAAAAAACAAAAACATGTGAAGTTTTGTGCAATGTTGTGTTTAATTCTGCCTGCACTTATTAGAGAAAGCAATGGACAAAGTAAGTAAATAAATAAGTTAGTTGATTAGAAAATAAAAATAATAAATAGTCTTGGGGTATTATTACAGATAAAAGAAAATCACCTCAAATAAATTGTGATATAAATTAAAACATATACAGAAACTTTATCAGTTGAGCCAATAGTTATAAAATCTTCCATTACATTTTTGAAACTTATTTTGATGTTATGAAATGTTTATTTTTCAGATGCTGCTTCACAAGTGCTGTTGAAAAAAAAAAAAATTCTACAAGATATGAAAAACACATTTTTATTGATCCAAAGATTTTGTGTTTCCATTCAGGGTAGAATTTCAGGACAACTTTTGTATTGACCAAGATATAACCTTCCTAGAATGAAGAGTTTTTGGAATTAATTTTCGGTTTGGGTTTAAATAAAAGAAAGAAAACATTTCATTCTGTAACTTTAGCTTCAAACAACAATCTGGAAATTCAGGAAGCTTTGCTGTCTTTTTAAGAGATGCAAAACTAATGAGATAATGTTATGATGCATTGCTGCAGATTGGTTTCCCTGTGGTTAAGAAAGCAGTTAAAACATCCACAACCACAAACATCTTCAGTTTAACGTTTGCATTAAAGGAGCAGTAAGACTAACACAAACTCCAGTAGATATACACACCAAATTTACAAAAATATAAATCTCAGTTATGAAGGTTGCTGTTGCTTCAGGTAAATCGGGCCGTGTTTTTCATGTGAAAGCTACACGGGACCTCCTCCCTGCTAAACCCTTCACCAGCTGCCGGCTCTGCTCTGTATGCATGTCTGAGCCCCGTGCAGCCTATGGAAGAGGAAGATATACAGCTCCCCCTCCACCACATGTACAGTAGGCTATAGAAATGTGTCAGACATGTGCGGTTTCCTCGTTGTCTGACGTCTCCATGTTAATTGGGTGGTGTTGTGTCTAGCCTTGCTGCTTCCTTAACAACCAAACTTTCCCAGGGAGCAGCTGCAGAGCGCCTCCATACCTCCCTCATTACAAAGTGTGGATATATATATATATACATACTATAAGTGATTATGCTGCACGATGGGTAGGGTTACAATATGTTTGCAGGGCACACCGGCCGCTCAGACCTCTTGTTTCTCAGACATCTGCTCCTGATTTTTTCCCCCTCCACCTTTTGCATCTGGTTGCATTTGCAGCAACAAAATACGGACTATCATTCCATATTCATTATTATTTCCCGAGGCGGTGAGGCTGAGCTCTTTGGTGCATTAGATTTAGAGACCCGAGCCTGTATGTTCTCTCACGCCCGAGTGATGGGAGAGCTGCTCGGTGTCCTGACACTGACAGTGTATGCCTGCTGGTGTGAGTGTGTGTGTGAGCTGTCAGCTCCTGTTTCCTGGCCACCCAGTAAAGGTTGGTCCCTCCTGTTCTTTGTCTCTTCTCTCCTCTTTTTTTTGCCTCCCTCTCTCTTTAAGAGCATTTCCTCCCTGCTTTATATTCATCTATTCATGTATTCTTTGGGTGTGTGTGTGTGAGTCTCACGGTGAAAGACGTGGGAGATATTTAACACTGAGGATGTGTGAGGTCAGCATTATCAAGATTCCTTATTCCCTCCTTTAATAAAATCACTGATGGAAAATATTCAGGCGTATCTCTCTCTAAAAGAAGACCTTGAAGCTGCAGAATCTGAGTCCCTGAGAAGAATTTGCTAACTTCTGCAGCGTGATGTAACCGTTGCACCCTGACACAGACCTACACAGTTTCTCAGGAAGTAGCCGTGCTTGTGTTTCTCTCAGCCTTTGTTTCAGTCGGGGTTAATGTGTTAAAAAGTGTCCATCACTCAGTTTGAAGCAGAGAAGAAGAAACAGAAACTCAGCGGTGTGATCTCCAGAGGGGAGCAGAGGCCGAACAGGTGATGAGTGAAGACGTTGTGCTTTCATCACAAACCTGCTCTCCTTTCACCATCAGGGTGATTCATTTTTCATCCTCATCAGGCGCTCTGCACCTCCTGCTGCTGCTCCTCGTATTAAATGCTTTTCTAACCACATGCTTGATAATTGGCCTCATTGTCTTCTCCCTGCACCCCGTCCTCCTCCTCCTCTTCTGGTGCTCCCTGTTTTCAACATTTCTCTGTCTCATTCTATAATTCCTCCCATGCTTCCTTCAGTCTCTTTATGCACTTACACTTTCTTATACATACATTTCTCAATGCTTTCAGAAAAGCTGCTTTGAAACAACATATTTGCACATCAGTTTAACAACAGCAGACTTTGAGATTTCAGAGTCAAGGTGGACATTTTGCACCAAGCAGGATTATGCAGATTTCTAAAATAGCACGAGACAACTTCACAGAAATGTGTGACTAAAGAGAAATAATGTATACTTTTGAAATAATAGAAAAGTATTATACTTCAGTTAAAAAGTTTTGATCAAAAATACTTTGGGTGAAATACTTTTCAGCAGAGAACAGAGAATGGAACAACAAGAAACCTTTCAAATCCAAACATGTCTGGAACAAAGCAATCTTACCTGCCCTTTAAGAAGGATCAAACGTACATCTCTCTCTCTCTCTCTCAGCAGATGTGTGTCTAACATGAGTCTGGTCCTGCTGGAGGTTTCTGCCTGTTAAAGGAAGTTTGTCCTTGCCACTGTAACTTGTTAAATGCTGCAAAGTGCTCTGCTCATGGTGGATTAAGATGAGATCAGACTGAGTCCTGTCTGTAAGATGGGACTGGATCTTATCCTGTCTTGATGTTGGGTCTTTGTTAATAATAGAACATAGAGTATAGTCTAGACCTGCTCTGTTTGGGAAGAGTCTTCAGATAACGTTTGTTGGGATTTGGCGGTATATGAATAAAGATTGATTGATTGATATTTTTTGATTACCAGACAGTATTTACCATTCAATCTACCTCTATTTGTATTACTCCATGATGAGGCTGTTGTTGCTTGTAGTTTCTGCAGTAGTTTATACTTCTATGTTGACTCTACGCTGTAGCTACACCGCAGTGACCAACACCTTCATGTCATCTATCTTTATATACAGTCAATGTATACCATGGGACCCCCTTTGGGATCGTGACACACTAATCGGGGTCGAGAGATGTCTTCTGCAAAGTTTTTTTTTCTTTTAAGTACTCTAAAATTGAATATTTTACCCATTATTGTTAAAATATCTACAAAAACATTTGTAAATGCAATTTTGTCATTCGTTTTCTGCCTTTCTTTATTACCAGATGACTCCTAAGGTTAGACTCTGAGTTATTTAACAGTTAATTAACAAAAGCATTAGTAGCAGCAAGTTCATTGATGGCAACACAGGAAACACAGACACATGTTCATGTAGGTTGATAATTTTCTGCAGACCAGCTAAATGAAGCAACATTTGAGGGAGAGTGGGGGTTACAAGTCTTTGGCACCGATATTTTGGGGGCTACTGCACAATGAAGCAAAGTAAGATCAGCCAGGAAGGCTACATCTTTCCTTCACCTATATCCTCCCCAGCATTTAAAGTATTATCAGTTTCTATTCGTCATCCATTGCGTCCAAGCATAGTCGCCAGCCACCACCACCACCAGGGTCTGGACTCGAGGCAGGATCTGTCTTGCTCCTGCTCAGAGCCAAAGTCCTTTGGTTACAGTAATTTCACTGTAGAGTCCCAGTGCCAAAAACCTTCTGTCAAGTCATGTTCCGGTACTTGTATTAATACATCACTTGTGTCTCTGGATTTAAATATAGTTAAACTCTTAGATTAATCACATTGAACACAATACTAAATCCTGAACTCGCACAGAGCATGTAAACATGTATATTAATCTCACTTCTCTCACCGAGGCGACTCTGCAGGAGGCCCTCTGAGAGTCGCTGGAAAGTCCAACTGGTGGCAACCTACACTACACCTGTCATAATACAGCCAGGCAAAGCATGATGGGATGCTGGGGTGGGGGTCTGCTGAGTGAGGGGCCAGAGATGAGTGTGTGTTTTCTGGACTCTGGATCCTGATGCTGAAAGATGGGATCTCCTCTCTGACACTGCAGGCATTCGGAGTCCGCGGGACGTCCACCACCCAAGTGGACGGACAGATGGATGGATGGATGGATGGATGGATGAATGGACAGCTTGCAGAATGATAGAGAGACACCTTGACAAACAGACAGTGATGGATGAATAGACAGATGAAATGAATGATGGATAAATCAGACAGGCTGGGGTTGAGAAGGAGAAACACAAGAGCAAGTGCCCGGACAGACGGACGGACAGACGGTTCGATCTCTGGATGGTTTGAGACTTTAGCCGGAGGGACAAAAACATAATAAAGTGTGATGCCGAGCAGCGCAGAGTACGTGTCAGTGATTGAATTGTCGGCTCGACCGCACACAGCCTGCAGCGTCACTCCCTCACCGGCCCGCTGTTCGCAGAGCGGGAAGCCTCTGCAAGCATAATAAACACTGAGGACAGAGTATTTTGTGTAAAGCAATGTTTGCTTCCCTGAGGAGAGTCTGGATTTCATTACTAATCTGTGTGACTGTGCATGTGTGAGAAACAGTGTGTGTTTGTCTGGTCAGTGTGTGGGTGCATACCAGTGCATGCATGGGATTTGCATGTGTGTTTCTGCAGAAGTGAACCTCCTTCAGTCCGTCTGTGAAGGCTCAGGTAAGAAAAAATCGTCCATATAAGAGCAGAGAAATATTCTACTGAGGCCGTTGTTCCTTTTATATTACGTTATGGACAAAACTGCAGATTATCCTACGTTACATTCTTCATCAGTGTGAGGATATCCCTTAATGAGACCAGTAATTAAATGATCAGATTAATCACCTTGAAATGAACAGTGTATCTAATAAATGAGGTTACTACACAGCTATCTTACTGATCTTCGGTTGTGTAAGATGCTTCATTCTGATTGGTCAAAACCCCTTGACAATGATTATTAACTTTCACTAACATCAGCAACACCAGAGGCAAACTGATCACACGTCATGTCAAATCAATCTGCAGAAAAGAGTTCAGACACAGCTTCTACTTGTTGACACCACAGACCGTAAGGTGAGGTAAAACCGTTAGCTTCCGTTAGCATCAAACAATGTGACTAAAAATCTAGTTTCGCATGCTAACTCGGCAGGCTACGGATGTTTACATCTTGGATCCTATCCATCAATATGATCAAGGAGCGGAGCAGGTGAGAGAAACTTTAGGATGACAGCAGCAGGGTTCAAAGTGGTGACATTAGTTTCTTTTTAAAGGTGTGTGAACCGCAGAGCTCAGAGAAGAAGGAGAGCTGAATGAGGACAGTTTCATGTTCAATCCATCGCAACAGACAGAGAAGAATCCATCACCATGGAACGATCACTTAAGAGGAATCACTGGGACTATTTTTTAAAATAGTCTGTTTGAATAATCTTTTAATAAATGTTAGTAAGTGACGTGTTTGTATTTTAAGTTAGTAGCCGGGTAATTGTTATGGTCCTGATTTGTTGTGTGATTTGCCCTAACCCTCTCTCTCTCTCTGCCTGCATGTTGCATGGGTAGGGGCGGGGCCGGTCTCCTCAGCAGTGAGGCTCATCAGGCACACCTGTCCCTGATCTGCTCATCAGCAGTGGCTTCTTAAGCCACCACCAAACACTCCTCCAGTGCCAGATTATTCCTCTAGCCGCATGCTCCATGTCCCGTTGTAGCCTTGCTCCTGAGGAGATTCAAGCCACGCTTTTCTGTTTACTTATCTCGAGTTGTTTCCAGAGGATTGATTCCTAGTTTTTGTTTGTGAGTTTTTGATAGAACCTTTTTCCCCTTTTGGGTGATTTTGTGTTACTCCTAGTTTTGTACTTTTTCTCAGTTGTTTTTACCCGCAAGGTGCTTTTTGTTGAACCTTGGTTTTTGCTTAATAAATACTTTTTCCCTGTACTCTGCATTTGGGTCCTAGTCCTTTGCTCAAGCCGTAACAGAAATAAGCTGTTTTGCGTCGGGGTCTTGTCTCACCCTGTCAGGATTCTATTTCCCATAAAAACCTGCTAACCATTTATTCTCCCTTACATCATGTATCAGTGCTGGGCTGAAAGATAAAGATTTACTACAATATAAAGGCAACTGATATGAGTTGTTGCATCTTTATCTCGTGGTTACACATAGATTAGATCCTGGAAGTGCATTTCAAAAGAAAGGGTGGAATGCATGATGGCTTGCAGTGCATACCTTCAGAGCAGATTTAGAGTTTGATGTCTTGCCCAAGAGCATTCGGGCAGCTGTACAAATGAAACCACTCATCTGTGGGTGATGTTGCTAGAACAAGCCACCTTTCAGTTCCTGGTCTAAAAAATGTGAGCCAAAGATTGGATGAAGAATTAACCAATGATTGAGAAAATGTGCATTTTAGAAGAAGGTTGGAAAAGTTGCAAGGCTCTAGTTTGGTGTGACATTGAAATAAAGTATAAAATCATCAACCCAGCCTTTATATATCTTAAAGTATATGTAGTTTCTCAGTTTCTATCAGCACCAGCAATGAAATGAGCCTGGGTGTGATAAACGTTCCTCACCCTGCAGCAGACTTGCATGACTTAGCGCTTGTGAAATTGGGATTGAATTACAAACTAGCTTGTTATTTTCATCAAGTATTCATGCATCACACCCCAGTATGTCGAGCCCTAGAGCACACATGTCAGCATGAATAATTTTCATCAGGTGGACCCTGGTGGTCTCTTTACCTTCAGGAGTCTTCAACAGACGACCAGAAAATGAATGTTTTTATCTGGTTAAGCTCAGACACCAACATGTCAAAGGTCAGCCGGTGCAGCAAAGACGACAGATCATCAACAAACAGAGACACAGAGAGAAGCTGGGTTTTCTCCTCTTGGATCATCTATTGTCATAAAAACAGAATATTTCTACCATGTAAAGTTTAAAATACACATTTAATGATCTAAAGGAGAAAGAAAAGGTTTATCCACTGGTCATGAATGTTTAAGAAGCTGATGATAGCTTGATTTTTACATGGAAACAGTCCACAGGTGATGCGAATGAAGAAAAAGTCACAGGATGACAGAAATGATTGAATCAGAGTTTAAGTTAATGTGAGGAGTCTCTGTAACCTGTCGATCAGCGGACTGTGTGTGTGTGTGTGTGTGTGTGTAGGGGTTGCAGTGGGGGCTGTGGGGGTCCCTCAGGGAGGCGGTCTGTTTCAGCACCTTGTCTCTGTGCCTGTTGTAGCGATGACAGGACAGAGGTGGGGGGGCAGACAGGGTGCAGCTCAGAATCAAACTGACACTTCATCGGCTTCAGTAATAATGTTGTCAAAATGTTCCAGTTATAATTATTGTTTCTATTTTATTTCATTTAGTTTAAATAAATGTTTGAAGCACTGTACAAACTGTTTGATTGTTCACTTTTTTAAACATGGGAGTGTTTTTAGGATCCCAGTTAAAGCTTGGATAGGTAACACAGGAGGAACCAGCAAGACTCGAGGAAGCTAGATTTCTAAAATATCAAACAAAATTCCAGCTTTTCACTTTAGTTTTTTCTCCACAGCCAGCGTTCAATGAATTAATTCACACTCTTAATACTGGATGAGTCCATGATGCAGCATTGAGGAGAGGTGTGCAGCACATTTTCATCGCCATCTGTGACCTTCTGCCTTCCTAATGCAACAAGCTCACTGGAAACATGTCTGTGGAGTGTGCAGGTACACAGGTTGGTTTTAAACAGGCAGGTAAGCTTGTCAAGATTCCATTTTAGCTTCAGGAAATAACTAGACAGGCGTATTAAAGTTTGAGTTAGATGTGTAGTTTGACACTGCAGGAGCTGCTGGTATCGATATTTTCCACAGCAAATACAATGAAATGTGTTGACTGTTGAGAGAAGAAGGAGGAGATTTTTGTACAGGACAAAGTCAGCAAAGAAGTAAGAGGAACCACTTTGTCCACAGGGGGCGCCAAAAGCAACACAAACTAGAAGTTCCTTACAGGAGCTTTAAAAAGGGTCATAGCTGAAAACACTTGGTTTTAATTTAAGGAAGTTTATTTGACTTTAACTTACATACTGTATGTAGAAGCCAGTGTGATATAAGTTCAGAGGAAAGATGACAAACATGTTATTTGTATTTCAGATGAACCAACACCTCACACTGCGTTATAACTGCTGTGATCATTTCTACTCATTAGTTCCATTTTTGCGCAACAGCTGTTGTGTTTGTGAGAGTTACAGTCCCAAGACGTCCCTCCTCTGAGATGATCACAGAGAAGTAACACAAAATAAAAGTCTAATGGGAGTACTTCTGGAGATAGAACTTACAAATGAGCATATTTTATGTTGTTAGAGTTCTTTAAAGCCAGCATGAGGGGGTTAGCTCAATATGGGATGGGTTGTTTGTTTGCAGCGTTTAGGCACAGAGCCTCTGGCTGATCTGGAGAAAGTGTCAGAACTGATGAAGACTGCAGTGTGTGTGTGTGTGTTTGTGAATACATAAATGTCTGCTGTGTGTGTGTGTTTATTACTCGTTTCCAAACCAACAAAAGGATGGAGGGATGAGTGGATTCCAGCGCTGCATGTAATCAGAAGCAGACCCTACGATCCATCAGCGCTGGAGGGTCCATCTCCAAGTGACTGACATCAGCAGACGGAGACTTTCTCCTGATTCCACCGCAGCACAGAGCCTCATTAGTCAGCTTGACAGCGCTCATTTATTCACTGTGACATGAAAAATAATGACTGTCTCTTCAAATCCTGACCCTGCTCTCCTTTTCTCCCATACCCCCCTCCCCAAAAGACGACTAAAGGAAAGAGGAGTCACGCAGATGATTTGACAGTTCCCCTTGTTTTGCCTGTTGTGTAATTCCTCAAGACTGAGCTTTTCCCAAAGTCAGATGTTTTTTGATT
Organism: Notolabrus celidotus; assembly: GCF_009762535.1. Lineage (NCBI taxonomy): Eukaryota > Metazoa > Chordata > Actinopteri > Labriformes > Labridae > Notolabrus > Notolabrus celidotus. The sequence continues at coordinate 32,590,798 of NC_048281.1, read as the reverse complement.
TGGTCATCCTCTTATTTCATATGAGTGAGAATAATGAGTACTACTTTTCAAAGTGACACTTTTTGGCCTTTTTTTCCTTTCATCTGTTTCTTAGATTCTGCCTTTCCTCCGAGCCTCTCTACAGATTTATTCAGGCATTTTAATGACATAAAGATAAAAGAGGTAGCGGTTTCTTGCTGTAGCCTTCTACAGCACACATGAACAGTACACTAGTCACTCAATTATGTATGTAAACACACTAAGATTAAATTATATTGAGCATAATTTAAGTAACACAGCCCAAACACTTTGTCACAAGGGTCTGTATTTCGTTCCTCTTCTAACTTGTCAGGTCACATTTGGGGTAGATATCTCATAATTTGTCATTTTAAAGAGAGAAGCGTGACTTTGTAGCATGGCAACAGCTGAGGAGGCTTCCAGAGTTCTTGGTTCTGGAGTGTTGGCAGGCCCTTAAAGAGACAGTAGCTAAAATGAGGGCTTTCAAAGACACCAGCCTGAGGTAAATAAAGATTGTTTGAGCTGTAAATCATTAAAGCTATAACAGAGGTATCAGAGTGATCATTGAGGCCTGAAAGATGAACATGATACCCCCTCTCTAACCGTTGGTTTCTGAAGCCCAAAGATGGCCGTTGCCATATCTGAAGTGCTGACTCCAGCTGACTTAATCAGTCATACCCAAGCGGCAACCTCCAGTCTTAAAATATGAAGCCCATGCTGAAGTGCCAAAAACTGCAGTTCATCGAGCGTCCACTAGAGGCTGGCTGTAGTAACACAGGAAACCACATACACACCCATTCAAAGAAAACGATCTTTACAGCAGAAATAAACATGTTTACAGCCTGGTTCAATAAAAAAATGTTTAGGTTTGAGGAGCTCATTTCTCTATCAGCACATTTTTATAACTCAACATTTTCAAAGATATTAAACTTACAAGTTTTGCCCAAATAAGGGCGTGGCTGACTTGATTGACAGGCGGACACCCTGTAGCTGTTAGTGAAAAGAGACTAAAGGCCCGCCTCTTTACCTCACACTAGCTTAACAGAAGTTAGGTTGAGTTCAGTATTTCCAATATGGCACCCACTGACGATTGGCTTCAAAACAGTGCTTCAGGAACATATGGGTGTCGTCACGGATACCAGGTCCATTTATTATACACTCTATGGTCACACCCTTAATTCTGCATTATGCCTATTCATTTTTATACAATTAAAACAGACAAGTATGAAAGAAATCACTTCCTGCTTAGGTGTTTGGATTAATGAAATGAGGAATGGAGACCAAAAGCATCAACATGTATAATTCTACTGTTTGAATGGAGATTTGAAGATGGGGTGATTGGCTCTCTTTGGTTTTTGGAGGTAGCATCAAGTGGACATTCAAAGAAATAGCGTTCATGGCTTCATTCTTTTACACCTGAGATTTCCAACAGACAGGAACTCACCAAATCCCTTAGGAATTAATAAAGTACATTCTATTCTATCTATATTTTCTATGAAATACAAAACAATGCTGCTCCTTTTATGTAAAGTTTCCTGCATGTTTCATTAACTGAGGAGGATAAACATGATATCAAGGATCCTACATTACAGGTTCCTCTGACCAAAAGAACTCAGATGAAAACATGTCAGAGTTTCTATCCAGCTCATTTCAAGTGGCTCACAAGTTACAGCTAATAAATCCTGAGCCAGACTAATTTCAGCCAGAAAAATCACCTCAAAATGAAAAGACATTAGCAGGGAATGAAATTAGCACCTGCCTCAGCCAAATGCAGAGTTAATGTTGGCGGTGGCACGAATGATTTTCAGCTCAGCTCCCGTCACTGCAGGCAGATGTTTCTTCATAAATCAATGTTATTTTTACAAAGCAACTTTACCTTACAATACCTGAGGTTATGTTATTATAACATGTTTAATATTACTACTTTCATGTTTCAATGAATCAGTATTTACATTTCAAAGTCTGTTCCTGTTTGACATTAGTACTCTTATCTGTGAATCTTGTTCTTTCTGTGAACTTCAACGCAAAACTGGCCAAGCACAGCATCAGTACCTGAGGGAGACGAGATGTTAGAGTTAGTGTACAAATCAAACAGGTAAAGCTTTGAACCTCAACTCAAAATACACTCGCACATGGAAGTGTGAAGCTGGCGCCACTACAGATGTGTTCTCACACAGAGTTGAAAAAACGTGAACAAATAAATGATTTCATCATTAAAGAGCGGCTCCACGGTCCAAAGTAAATCCTGACGTCCAAATATGACCCTGTAGTTCACTCAGTGTGTGTGTGTGTGTGTGTGTGTGTGTGTGTGTGTGTGTGTGTGTGTGTGTGTGTGTGTGTGTGTGTTCGTGTTTACACATCACGCCTACTTCTCCTTGAACTTGATGACTGATTATGAGTCAGAACACTGAATAAACTGTCTGCCCAAACATCAGCAGCCTGTCGGAAGTGTACGAGTGTGTGTGTGTGTGTGTGTGTGTGTGTGTGTGTGTGTGTGTGTGTGTGTGTGTGTGTGTGTGTGTTCTCAGCAGCCACTAAAAACAGCCGCAACATTATCACACCTAATTTACTCTCATTTAAAGGCAGGAAGGAGTGAAGGTGAGGTCGATGCTGTTTGCTCTACACACAGATTTAAAACTCTCTTCTGTCTGAGGAAGCCGCTCCAGATGGAAGCTCACGACACACGACACCTTCGACTCCCACATTTAAAAACTGACTTCTTATTTGTTGGCGACGTCTTGTTTTTTGACATTTGATGTTTTAATCCAGAGCAGCCTGCAGGGAGGTCACTCTGACAGGACGGGTGGATGGATGGTGATGCTTATGAGACGCTCTTTTTTTCTCACACAACTATCACGATCGTTTGATCTGGTTTTATAACCACAATGACACCACCCACATTCACAGAGTGCAGAAGTGAAACTGCATCTCTTTGCAAGTGGGAGTAAAACTCCGAACCTCCCACTATCAGAGTGGGACGTTTCGTTTTTTACCATTGCAGATTTAATGGTGGACTGAAATAGCTCACGCTGAGGAGGACTTCGGGCTTACATCTGGTTCTGCAAACATAGTGTATGTGAATCTTTGAAGAGGGTTTTGTCCATTATGGTCAGGAATTACAGGATGATGGTCGCATCAAAGGGAGGGAGAATAAAGAACAGTTCACCAAAGACGACCTAATATTGAAATATCTGGAATAATGTAGTTAAATGACATTTTTTGATGTAGACATTTTGAAGAACTCAGAGTATAAAAACAGTTGATGGATGTGTAAAATAAATGATTGCTGTAGTACACATTTATGTCTTTGTGTTTTAATGTAAAGGGGGACCTCTCTGTTAAAAAACAGTTGTGCAGGGCGCCATTGGTCTCGTGGTCTAAGTGTGCGCCCCATATACAGAGGCTGTAGTCCTTGTTGCAGTGGTTGCAGGTTCGACTCCCGCCCTCTACCATTTGCTTCATGTCTTCCCCTCACTCTCTACTCACCATATGTCCTGTCTCTCTCAAGCTTTCATATCCAATAAAGGCAATAATGCATAAAACATAACTAAAAATAAACTTAACAAATAATAAATAAACAAGTAAAACATTGTAAAATTGTTTTTGATAATTAATTAATTTTCCAGGTCTTTCCAGGTATGTTTGCAGATGGCCCCATTAGACCCAAGTCTGTAAGAATAAGGTGTGTTTATAAAATTATGGCTCAAGAAACCAGCAATGATATTATTGATTAAAAAAAAAAAAAACCAGTAAACATTAAAAAAATTCCTCTGAAGTGGGGCGTGTATCTTGATGAGATTAACAGACCAGAATGAAGATCAAGTGTGAAAATTAAAATTGTTTTGTCTTGTTTTTTTATTTTTTATGTAAATTGGATCTTATTATTTTTATGTTCCTGTATATGCTGAGCCCCTGTAGAAGATAGCACCTGCTGAACCCTCTTGGTTAAGGTTTTGTGTGGGGGTGGAGTTGGGATCATTTGTAACAAACAGATGTGTGTCATATATTACCACTGTTTTGTTTTTGTAATATAAAAATTGAAAGTCATAAAAAAAAATCTGACTGAAAGAGAAACTTTTTCAGATGTTTTTGGCTGATTCATGCTGTTCCCTAACTTTGTTTGTCTTCCTTATTGATGGGACTGAAACAGCAAGAGCAGCATGAGTGAACCAATGATCCCAGATGTGACATATACTTGCCTTATAATGATGATGCTTATGATTAGATGTGGCAAGTTTCATAATTTTGTGGGTAATTCCATCCAGAAATGATCAAGTAGTTTGTTGTTGTTTTTCCCATGAATTAAGAGAGAAACTTTACTTGAACCTGCAGATTATCAGAGACGAGCCTTTACCACATTTATACCACCAGTCAAAAGTTTGGACACACCTTCTCATTCAATGGTTTTTATTTATTTTAATTATTCTCAACATTGTAGATTAATACTGAAGACATCAAAACTATGAAATAATCTGGTTTTGCCATAATCTGGATTACAACAGTAGTCAAAATGAGCTATCCACTGTGTACTAACCCTACCTCTGAACAACACAACTGATTGTCTCAAACACATTAAGAAGGCAAGTCATTCTACAAATGAACTCTTGACAAGGCTCATGTTAATTAGAAACCATTCCAGGAGACCACTTCATGAAGCAGACTGAGAGAATACCAAGAGTGTGCAAAGCTGTCATGAAGGAAAAAGGGGACTACTTTACAGAATCTAAAATATAAAACATATTCTGCTTTGTTTAACACTTTTCGGTTCATTCAATAATTTCATATATGTTCTTTCATAGTTTTGATGTCTTTGGTATTAATCTACTGTGTTTACAATAATTAAAATAAATACAAACATTAAATGAGAAGGTGTCCAAACTTTTGACTGGTACTGTAGGTGCTATCTGGATTACATTTGCTTTCCCTGCAGGTGGCCAGACCTTCACCTGCAGAGACACTGGGGGGCTTTTAATGTAATGCATCTGTAATTGACCGTGGCGTAACACTTTAAACACTGCAACACTGACCTAACAAGCAGCAGAGTAACAAGCATGGTGGTTACGTGGAGGTGTAAATAACTCAAATATTCTGAGACTTTCTGCAGCTACAGCAAAAAATGAAAGCACAAGAAGATCAGAAACTCAGGGATGTAATTCAGTAAAGGTCTGTCTCTGATAATCTGCAGGTTCAAATAAAGGTCCCCTCTTAATTCATGTGAAAAACATCACTGCTTGATGATTTCTGGATGGAATTACCCACAAAAATTATGAAACTTACCACAAACTGTTCTTTTAATGTGATTTTCTGTATGGTTGTAATGTAACTGAAGACGTTCCTAATCAGGTACATTTATTCTGGCTGCACTTACACTAAACCATTTTCCATTTAACCCAAAAAAACAGAGCATTTCTATTCTTCCTCTCTTTCCCCATGTGTGTGTTTTTATGTGAGGACGAGACAGGCCCGGTGATAGCCCACATGTAAAGTGTGTGTTTCAGTGCATGTGCACGGGTCTGCTCACATGTGTAATAGATGTGTAATATCTGTTTCAAGGCCTCATCACTGCTGTCAGCACGTCAGATCCGCAGTGTGTGTGACGGAGGATTGTTTTACTGAAGTCATGCAGCTGGAACCGCCGGCCATCTTCCCACCGGGTCGACTCAGTTTCATTTACAATTCAGCCAAACCGCCTCGCATGCAGCGTGGAGCAGAGAGACACCGCTGTGAGTTCCTCCATGTTTGTGTTTGTGAATGAAAAGGAAGTGTGTGTACAATTTCCTGCTGGAGTGTGTTTGTGTGCATGAGAGTGTGACTAGGTGTGTGGAACCGTACATACAAGTCCCGGGAGTCATGCAAGACTAAACCGCTTTAACTGAATTTATATTAGAAGAGAAAAATATGGAGAGCCAATATTTAATATGTCAAAGAGGGAAAACAGGAAAGGGAGATTACTAAAGCATAAAGAATAAAGAGGCTGAACATGAACTTTGAGTATTTTTTTTTTTTGATTTTTGTATTTTCTTTGGTTTTGTATTTTATTTGGTTTTGTATTTTATTTTACACAAAGCTCTTTCTCAATATTTATTTTTCTCATCCCCTCAACTTCATAGAATCATTTCTACAAAACGGCAGGGTAATAAAATATCATTATTATATGGTTCATGTGCAAAGCAGGAGTTTTGTTACCTATAAGAGGAAGACTAGAACAAGTATTTCCATTCTTAAAGTAATGCACATTTTTGTTCTTGTGGTTTCACATGTTGTTGATAATAAACAGTCAGTGATGTGAGGAACAAAGGTTGCAGAAACATGACCTTTAAAAATGAGTAATAACAGAGAATGCAAGTAATTTGAGAAAGTCATAATTTGTTAAAAAATACAGAGGGTGGAAAACTGGAGGTCAAATGAACGACTTAATAACTAAATCTTATATTATTGCATCATAATGGCATTATTAGAAAAAATATTACTTTTGCATTAAATGTGCGTGATGTCATTCTGTGTAGGTAAATATTTTTTACATTTATTTGTGTCTTTATGTCCTTGTTTTTATACTTTTTTTCAGTGTTTCTCACTCTTTAATGGTTTGACTCCTCGTCCACGTCTCCATGTTTTTTATTAAAGTTCATTTTGGGGATTTTATGTCTTTATTGCACGACAGGAAAGTTACGGTGGCCTTGAAGGACAAAACAAATTTACAAAAGATGAAACACTTTTACAAAGTTGGAGACAAATTTACATTTTGGAAAACTTTTTACATTTTATAAAACAAAAATACATCAGTAAAACACTTTTACCATTTCTGAAACAAATTAACATTTCATTTTTACGGAAAGGGATTGTACCAAATACAGGAAGTGACCCTGAAGTGATCGAGTGAGGGGTCATTTGGTTTGTTTTGATGGAGAGAAACCAAACGGAGATGGACATGGTTTACATATTAGGACATACTTGGGTCTCAGAGTGAGGTGCCAGATGAAAAAGCATCATGTCTCCAGAACACCGTCATCATGTGTCAGAATTCAGATGAAACAGCCTCAGACCACATCGCCTCAGGCTAAACGGAGTCAGGCTAAAAGGAGTCAGATTTAACGGTAAAAGTGTTCCATCGTTTGTAAAATTGTCTCCAACTTTGTAAAAGTGTTTCATCTTTTGTAAATTTGTTTTCTTAAATGTTAATTTGTTTTGGCCTTGGTAAAAGTGTTTTGCTGATGTAATTTTGTTTTATTAAATGTAAAAATGTTTTCAAAAATGTAAATTCTTCTCCAACTTTGTAAAAGTGTTTCATCTTTTATTAATTTGTTTTGTCCTTCAGGGCCACCGTAGAAAGTAGACAGAGTAGGCAACAGGGAGAAAGAGAGTAGGGGATGACATGAGGCAAAGGGCTGCAGGGAGGAATCGAGCACCCAGGCGGCCTGCTTTAAGGACTCAAGCCTCTTTATAGTCTGGGGACATGCGATTGAACTACTACGCCAAACATCATGAGTGATAAATGCAAAAGAATAAATATTTCTACTATATCTCTGTGTGTGTATTAAACCCATGCAGACAGTAAATGTACATATAAGTGTGCTTGCACATATGCATGATGTGTTTGCTCCCCAGCTGCAGCAGCATTGAGAAGATCCGCTTCACACTGCTGCTGGGTAAAATCCTGCAGGAGCAGCGAACACAGTAACAAACACGCTGCCTTGATCAGGTTTACCAAAACACTGAGCTGCAAGAGAATGAAGGCAGAGTGAAGGAACTACAGTCCAGGCTCTGCAGCAAATATGAACTCCTGGAAAGATGTGTTGCAATATAACATCAATCATCTGACAAGAAAAGACATTTTGGGATGAATGAAACTCCACACTAGCTTATAGGCTTATTATACTGGAAAGCAAAAGATTTTAATATCTGGATATTTACTGTAATTTAAAGTTAGCTGAAAATCCCCAGATCCAGCATGTTCACAAATCACAAATCACTTTTATTAAGACATAAACAAAAGACCAAATTTACTAAGTTTGTGTTCGTTCAAACATTTTGCATTTTGAAAGCACATTTTGAGTGTATCTCATCAAGACTTATCCTCCTTTGTGCAATAATTTACATATGTATTTCTTTGAATTTGAGCAAACAAGACTTCACTATCAAAGTCCAGAAGTCTGACTTTATTCTTGTGGTGAGAAAAACTCTGAATCCTTGAAAAGACTTGTTTACTTTCCTTTGCCGAGAGGAGACACAACAGCCTCCACAGACTTGTCTCTGAACAGATACATGATTAAAAAGAGATAGAGTTACATCAAGACGTTCCTCATCGGTGTAATTATATGTCATCCGTCAGTGACTTCCTCTCATTTGTGTCTCTTTCTCCTCAGCGGCAGACCTTGGTGCTGCACTCTGGCTTTGGTGTCGGACTCATTTGGATTTTCCCTGGATGGCTGGTGTGAGGCGGCTATTTCAGGACCGAACCCGAAAGCCAATAATTAGGTGAAAAATGTCTGCAGCGTGACAGTGACAGAGTGTGTGTGTGCAATGACGAATGTTCTTAAAAGAGCAATGCAAACATGTCCTGCTGCGTTACTTGTTGTTTTGTCTTAACTTCCTGCACTCTGCTGTTTATTATTTACACATCTGTGGTGGAAAGGTCTTTGCAACTGTAAGGAGAACACATTACTTAATTGCATGATTCTAACTGCTAATTTTATCCTGGAGTAATTTCATGTCCTGCATCCACACAGAATGAGAGAGGGGAGTATTTGCACTAATGTTATAACTTCAGTGTTGTGATTGCAACATGTTTTTGGCTTTTAAGTTGGCATTTTTGCAAGTTGTTTTCTTGTGTGGAGTCTCTCTCTTCCTCACAGAGATTAGGCGGCTCCACCTGCACCTTCACACCTGCACCAGATCACTCCAATCACCACCTGCAGTTAATGACTTACAAAAACCTTTAAAATATTGCACCATAATGGCATGATTATAAAAGAAAGTTTTGGACTGTGCGTGATGTCATGATGTGTAGGTAAGGATGTTTTACATTTATTCTTGTCGTGTATTCATGTCTCCGTTTCCATTCCTTTCTCGCCATTGCTCTCTTTTTCAACAGGCTCTAATTTTCAGTGTTTCTCACTCTATCATGGTGAGCCACTGCACCTTCTTTTAGAGGTTATTCTGGGGCTTTTACGCCTTTACTGCGAGGACAGGAAAGTGGACAGAGTAGGAAACTTAGAGAGTACGAGAGTAGGGGATGACATCCCATAGGAAAATAAATTTAGAGAGGAGATCTCAAAAGTGTTTCATTTATGTCTCCTAGACAACAATGAGATCTGTTTGAAAGCAAAATGAAACTATAGCTTATGTCTCCTGTTTCTCATTCTTGCCTCTAGAAAAAAAAAAGTGCAAAAAGTCTCAGCTTAGTCTCCCTTTCAGTTCAAAAGGAGATCTGGTCAGAATCTGAAATGATTCTCAGGTATTTCTCAAGTGTTGTGACTCCTTTTGAGCTCAGGTGGAGAAATCAGGGAGCTCTCTCAATCGTCTCAATCTAACCTCATCCATTTGTTTTTGTCAGACTCAATTTTTTGTGTCTCAAGTTGAGCTCAGATGGAGCAAAGAAAGAGCCTGAGCTCATCTTTTCATGAACATTTATAGTGCCCTGCAAAATTAACATTTCAATGTAATTGTCCACAAACTTACAATTCTCATTAAAACATTTGAACCACTTGAAAGATCAGCTATTTAGATGTCAAAGGATCTCTTCTTTGACTTCACATTATGGTCAATCCTTTACAAGTCTGTTTGGAACAAAACAACTTCACAAAGATTTAGCGAATTTGAGAGAAATTGCAAAAGATAGAGATTTCATACAACATGTATGACAGACCATTTATTTAAAATATGGGCCGCAAAAGGGCCGACCAGATTTAGCCAGATTATTACAATTAAAGGGGTGGATTCTTGTGGGCGCTGTTGGCCTAGCGGTCTAAGCGCCCCACATACAGAGGCTACAGTCCTCGTCGCAGGGGTCTCTCACTACTCCCCACATTTCCTGTCTCTCTTCAGCTGTCCTGTCAAATAAAGACAAAAAGGCCAAAATGAGATCTCTCAATTAAGTCTCAAATAAGACTCATGTCATGGTCTCAACTATTTCTCCTAGTGAATTTTAGGAGAAACTGATGAGAAACCAATGAGAACAATTTGAAACTTGAATGAGGCTAAAGTGAGAATCTCAATTTTGTCTCCAGAGACTTAGAAGAGAAAGCCTTGAGCAGTAAAATTTTCCTCTTGTCTCTTTTTTAACAGGCTCTAATTTTCAGTGTTTCTTACTCTATCATGGTGCGCCACTGCACTTTTTTTTTAGAGGTTATTTTGGGGCTTTTATGCCTTTATTGCAAGGACAGGAAAGTGGACAGGGTAGGAAACTTAGAGAGTAAGAGAGTAGGGGATGACATGAGGCAAAGTGCTGCAGGGAGGAATCGAACACCCAGGCTGCCTGCTTTGAAGACTCAAGCCTCTGTGTGTACACGAGGCACTGATACGCCAAAAATGTATGAGTGATAAATGTAACAGAATAAATATTCCTATTATATGCATTTAAGCCCTGCTGTGAGGCTTCTCCAGTGCCAGATTATTCCTGCATCTGGTATTTCAGCCCGTTCTCCAGAGTTCTCTCATGAATTTTCAATTGTTCCAGCTTTCCAGCATTGTGTGTTTTCACCCGTGACTAACTCTGCTGTCCTCCAGTGCTACTGCCCAATCGCTGCCACGCTGCCTCACTCTGTCCCTGGATTCACTCACCAGCCTCCTCCTCAAGCCCTTACATCTCCTCAGATTCCCTCCTCACACCTTGGACCGTGGATCCCTTCCCTCTACCCTTTTTTCACGTTCAATAAATTCACTTAACGGCTTCATCTGCCTCCGGTTGTGCTTTTGGGTCCACACTTATAACACCTGGTTTTTCTAACCTCCACATTCAGCTGTGCTCTCCTCAGGTACTAAAGGAATTATGAACAACCTAAAGAACAATAAGGACCATGTAAATCTGGAATAATCTCTGCTTATTAACCTGATTTAGGATATGGCAAAACATATAAAGTATCTATTTGCTCTTGTAGTATCAAACATTTAATTTAAGTCAGTCTCATATTGGCTGTGTTTGTTGTTGGTCTGTTAATTTTTTTCCCTGAACTAGTTTGATAAAATAAAGTATTTGTAATTTAAATGCAAATAATCTTAAAATGTATAAAACTGTAAATTTACAACTTATTTAAATACATTTATGTGTGTTTTACATTCTTAAAGGTTACATGTTTTCAAATTTATTTATTTATTTATTTATTTATTGCACATATAAAAGAACAAAACAAAACATTGCATGTTCAATAACACGAGCCAAGATATAACAGATAAAATTCAATAATAAAATTAACCACTAACATGTTATGTGCAGGAGGAGGAGGAAATTAAGTTATCTCTTTATTGTAAGCTACTTAAAATGTGATTAATAGCTCACTGGTGTTTGAATCACCCATCAGATGTCTCTCTTAAAATGATTTATAATAGGATAATAAATCATAAAGATACAGATTTCAATAAAACAAGGAGGTCGACTTGTGTCCAACCCTCCTGTCCCACATCCTCTGAATCAAAGCTCCTCTTCTTAACACCTCTCTCTGCGTTCTGCCTGCAGCCTCCGCATTCCTCTGCCGGGTTTATTCAGCTGCCTCAGCAGCGAGGGATTCGCACCCGCAACCATCTGCAGAGCCGACCGACGGGCCTCTGCTTACCGTCCAAACTCACCGGCCTCCCACCCGACCACATTAATTGTAATTGCATTTCCAGCTTCCTCCACCTCCTCGTCTTCTTCGGCTTACATCTGGTCAAAACAGCTCAATGTCACATAATCACGCACCTTTCTGTCGTTGGCGGGATGATTTATCCGTGTCAGGGAGCCGTAACGTGAACTAACTGCTCATTGTTTGGTTTTAATTGAGTTTTCTGGACGGGGGGAATGGTGGGCCGCCACTTCTCGGCAATGTTTTATTAGTTTTATTCCGCCACAAAGACAGGAACGTGTGGAGTGAGAGAAATATGACAGCGGAGGTCGAGCCAGGAATCGAACACACACAGTCAGAGTACATTTTTCCAGGCGGGAAGCATGTGGATCGACACGCTCTCGGTCACATTTGGACGGAGTGAGTGACCAGGGAGTGAAACATGGCTCATCAGTGTGTTCTTTGTCAAAAGGTTGAATAAGTCCAGCTGTAAGGTCGCCACTGATGCATTTGTTTATCTGAGGACTGCAAACACATGTTCATGTTGTTCTGGAGTAAATCTGTCAATAATCAACAGAGTGAGGCTGTTCTGAGCCCGCAGGACGCATGACAGAGATAAATTACACTCAATTTTCTCTCTGCCTATTCCATCTTCAGGGATATCCATCATTTTTATATTGTTTTTTCAATATCACATGTTGTTTGGAAATCACCTTGAAATTCATACATACAAAAACATAATATCACGTTACTTTGCACATCATTAAAGCTGCTTTTTATGGCTTCAATACGATGAACGTGTGCGTGTTTCGTCACAGAAATTAGCTGCAAATGACACACTGACAACGTATCACCTTTAAAGCTGATGAGGTTAACTGGTGAGTAAATACTGTAGCTTCCAGTTTACACGTCTGTAGACAAGCATTCATCTAGAGTCATGTTTCTGACCATCTGGTGAATGTGAGTCAAATATTACTCCTCCTTTTTGCTCTCCACCAACCCCCAAGTGATATCTGGCCCTTTACCTGCTACACGCTACACTGTGCTCACTTCCTGGTTGCTTAAGGTGCATTTTGACCAAGAGAGTTCCCCCAGAACTACTTCACCCTGAACTAAAAGGTTCCTGTGCCCCCATTGTTGTCTGTGTTTTGACCGCGGGCTGAAGTCCCCGGTACATTGTGTAAATCAGGCCAGTGACGTATGGAGAAAAAAATAAAAAATAAAAGTACTACACCACCAGACCAGTAGAGGGCAGTAAAACAAAGAGGAATGCCATTCATCACAGATGACACCATAGAAGCAGACGGACAGGCAGGTATCATTATGAGCAACACAACAGTTAGCCTGTTAGCATGAAGAGACTCAGCTTGCGCTGTTTTAGATGGTGCTATATTTCATCACAGATGGATTCACTGAATCAACACGTGAGAGGAGATAAGCGCAAGTAGCAAAGACGTTTCAACACGGCTTTAAAATCCTTTTGAACTCAAAAGGCCTAGGCAGAGATCAGCCGGTGTTTTGGTTTAAACGGCGACCCTGTTAACTGGAGACTCAAAAGATTGACTAAAAAAATTGACAGATAAAATTTGACAAAAAAATTGATAAAATAAAATTATAAAATATATATCACACAAAAAAAAGAAAAAAAAAAAGAAAAATTAGTTTTAAACAAAGTTCGAAAAAAAAAAATGAAAAAAAAAATAGAAAAAAAAAAAAAAAATTTAAGAATTGTTTTGAAAAAAAATTGTTTTGAAAAAAAAATTGATTTGAAAAAAAAAAATTTTTTAAAAAGAAAAATCTTGAAAAAAATTGTATTGCAAAAAAAAATGTTGACAAAAAAAATTTGACAAAAAAACATTTGACAAAAAAACATTTGACAAAAAAGTTGACCCCGAAGCCTGAGGAAAAAAAATAATTTTCCTCAAATATGAAATTGTCCTCCAAAAGCAGAAAAACATGAAAAAAAGTGAAAACTTTGCGCCTGCGGTTAAAAACATGGAAAAAGCAACAAATGAATGAACACGTGAGAGGAGATAAGCGCGAGTAGCAAAGACGTTTCAACGGTTTTAAAATCCTTTTGAACTCAAAAAGCCGTGGCAGAGATCAGCCAGTGTTTTGGTTTAAACGGCGACCCTGTTAACTGGAGACTCTCAGCCGGATGCATCCCTCATAAACGTCTTAAGACGATCATTAAATATCTGATGAGGATATTTTGAAATCTTAATAAAAACTAAACTAGTTTGCATTCCCAGGAACTCCCTCTGTGTTTCAACAGCTGTGTAAACTCCACAAACACTGACACGTTCAGCTGAAGGTCTCCAGTTTACAGGGTCACTTTTAAAACCGGAACACCGGGAGGAGAGACGCATTCACGGTGGGCTGAGAGAAGACTACTGTTACAAGCTGCTAAATCAAGAGAATCACAGCTTCTTCTTTTGAAAAGTACACACACATACAAAAAAGATAGAACAAATAAAAAGTAATGAAAGAAAGAGAAATCAAGAGAATCACAGATGTGTGTGATGTTGTGGACAGAGGGCGGAATAAAAACACTGCGGTTAATCTACCAATCAGACACGTTCAGCATTGTAGGCCCCGCCCCCTTAAAGTCCTGGGACCTTTGAAAAGTACTACCCCCCTAGCAGGGGCTTTTTAGGGGGGAGATGATCTACTCCTGAACTAAATTTAGACCCTGGGTCCACCGGTCCAAACGGCGATTCGTCCAGGGTAAAAAGACGCCTTTACTTTCTTAAAGCTAACCCTAACTCCAATCCTGCATTATGCAAAAAACTGTTGAAGCCTACACACTCACACACACATGTGTTTCCAGACAATTATCACAGCTCAGCATCCTCCTCCTCTCTGCAAAGCAAAGATGGAAGAGGCAAACATCCTGAAGGTTGACGTGCAGCCAGAAATAAGAAGCCTGGGGAGGAAGACAGCTTGGATTGGCAAGAACAGAGAGATCCAGATCCCTGGAATGAAACACTGTGATAGTGCTGCAGCTGTCCAGTTTATATGGAGAGCAAAATACAACAATGCACACGAGAGGCTGAACAACTTCCAGAAAAACTTCCAGACTCCATGCCTGAGGATATCTCTTGCATCTGAAATTGTTGTAGGATTCACCTCCCTGCTACTTTCCTCTAGAACTGAATGTGAGCACTAAATGAGAGCTTTCCTTCCCTGCTGCATAAACAGGGTGTTTCTGTGTCACTACAGGTGATCTCCTGACACAGATTCTGCAGCTAAACCAGAACAGAGAGGAAGAGTTGAACTTACATACACCACCTTCAGATTTCTTACAAGTGTCGAGGTCTCCGCCTGCCGGGGAGAGTTTGTAGCGTTCATCCTCATCCAGCCAGAGATGAGGAGAAGACAAGGAGAAACAATTAAGGTTCATGAACGATGCTAACTATCCGTAACCACACTGAGCAGAGGGGTAATGAGTCCCAAAGATTGCACCACAGTTCACGGGTGACTGAAGGGGAGCGAGCTACGCTAATGGAAACGATGCGCGCTGATCAGAGCACAGTGCACACGGCCAGGCTCTGGGATTGAATATCATAAGGAAACCCAGATGGGTGGAGGTGGGAGCCGGGGTGGTTTCATCCTCTGGAGAAGGTGCGTTGGAGTGACACCACATCTGTGCATCAGTAGCGTCCTCTTCCCAGAAGGAGATCCATCTTCTTCGGATTCTCCGCCAATCAAGACGCGGGTAAGAAAAAACTCAGAAGATTCGGGTCATTGAAGAAACAATTGTAGAGTCGAGCAGGGTTGCCTTGGAGACCCGAACACAGCCGAGGTAAATAATGTGATCTATTGGTGCCATCTGGAAAAGATTGGGTCGAAGGGTGGCTCGGTCTTTGCCTCTTGGTTGTGCTGTGTGTGTGAAGGGATCCATTACTGTGTTTATTTGTGCAGCTAAGCCCCGCTCGGCCAATAGGATTATAAAGTGGAGGATTGAGAGTGGATCCTACACAAACAAAACTATTAAAGCTGGATTTCGGATATATCCTGGACAATAATGGATTTACAAGGCAGGAGTGTTTCCTCTCTCCTTCTTCACAACCTCTTCATTTTCCAGAAATTGAAACCAGACCCACAGAGAGGAGTTCGGCTCTTCTGCTGTGTGTGCAGTGAGGGAGACACGAAGCAGGCCGGAGCAGTATTTATTGTAGTTGATATGCTGGACTGAGAGAGAGAGAGAAGGAGAGATAGATAGAGAGGAGCAGTGCTGGTCACTGTTGGTAGCTCTTAGACGTCCATGTACATGTTAGAAAGTTGTGGAGTAGCTACACTTGAGTGTTTTAATAATCATTATTATTTTCACATTATCCTCTCTGCAATACTTCCCAACTTCCCCTCCCTGTCTGTGATTGTAAGCTGCACGCTCACTGATTCCTGCTAGGGATGGGCATTTAAAACCAAAATACTATTCGATAATCACCGGCATTTATTCTGTGATTATTCGTACTACAGCTCTCTGACTGCAGGTTTGAAACTTACAGTTTTGAGGGGGTCATCCCTGTTCCCACATTTCTAGGACATTTTCAAAATTAGGTCTTGTGTTCCTACATTTCCCTTCAATTTAAGCCCTATCCTCCCACAAGATTATTTGGAAGCACTTTATAGTAAATGAATGAATGAGTAATTTTATTTTGATCAGCAGCAGCAGAAATCGTCACAAACACAATCATTACAAGAATAAATAAAACAGGCTGATCGAAAAGGGTTTCGGCTGAAGCAGAGCTTATAAATGCCAAAATGTGGGAACACAGGCACGCTCCCAAGTTGAGACAACAGCGACTAACACAACATTTGTTGCTCTGCAGGTGTAGACAGTAAAAGTAAATACTGTACGACACAGCTGTCCCGTTAACGGTCCGATTGTGTGGCGATCGCACTGCCAGTGGTGGTCTGTCTCGACCTTTATACCGGTGTTTCTGTGATGCAGCAGCGTGGCGTGTATGTTTACGTTTTACAGCCATGCTGGGTCTCTGCAGTGATCTCCATTTCTGAATCTCACACCACCAAACCCATATTTTCCAGCGACTGTCGCCAATGTTTTCTTCTACTTTTGCTATTGAATGGAGTTAGCATTCTTCTTCTCCTGTTAGCCACTTAATGCGTTTAGCAAACAGCTTCAAGACGACTGGCGGGAATACCGTATTAAAACTAGGGATGGGCGATGATTTTCCAATTTTTTGAATTATTCGAATAATCGTGGAATAGATGCCAATGATTGTGGAATAGTATGCCCATCCCTAATTACAACCAGGCACCGATGAAAACGATGAAAGATTGTACTTTAAAAATGAGATAATATTCACATTAATTCTTCAATTTTTAATTTGCATTCGCAAATCATGTCCCATCCCTAATTCCTGCAGGATTATTTCACCTTTAAAAGCTGTCCACAAATATTTTGTTTGGTTATAACACAGATTTGATCATTTCCAAAAGAATGCTTTTATTAAAATGTCACAAAAACAATGTAGAGCAAATACGAACTGCAGTAAAAGAGGACTGAAGAGTACCACAGAACTTCCCAGCTTGAGGTAATAAAGACGTTTGAAATGCAAGTAATGCATGCAACAATGCAAGAACGAAGAGTAAGAGCTCGTACTGTTCTTTACCAGATTCAGCAAATTCACAAACAAGTGTGCAAGTTACGTACAGTGAGAGTGAGACTGTGGGGATGTTATGGATTTCAATGAGCCCCTCTGTTACGGGTGTGAGGGTGAACCCAAAAGCAGCACACTGGAGCCCGGAGGAAACAGCAGGTAACAGTCTTTACCAACCCAGTCACACAATGTCTGTTGAGATGCTGGTTTCGCTGTGTGGAGGATCAGGCTGGAAACAGACGAGGAGCAGGCAAATCTCTTGGTCGGGGACAGAAGGCTGAGGTAGTTACCAGGGCAGAAACGAGGAAGGAAGGTCGGGGACAGGCAGGGTCGAAACCGGGAGATCAGTCCGAGGAAAAGTGCTGGAGAGTCTTGCATTTGCAGTGAGAACAATCTGGCACTGAGTGAGCTGAAACCGGGACTTAAATACTGGTAGCAGGTAATGAGAAACAGGTGATTTGTGTTGGCTTAATGAGGAGAGTGTGGTTCAGGTAAACGAAGGGGAGTGGAAATGTAGTGGGCTGAGAGGCTGAGCAGGTGTGGCAGGTGATAACTGTGACACCCTCTCCAAAACGAGATAATAATTCAGATGTTGCTTTCCAGAATTATACTAAAGATTTACCAATGGCTGTTTGAAAAGAAAGAAATTAAGATTAAATAAATAAGAAAAGTAAGATATGTTTTGTAAAGTTATTTATTCTGCAGGAAAAAGCCGGATCAAGTGAACGTCTGATTCCAAAGAAGCCCATTTTCTGTACGTCCTTCAGTCCTCCATGTTTTTTTCTTAAGTGAGAATGATTTCTTTGGTTACTTTACAAATCATTCTCACGTTGACTAAAGTTCATTCTGAGTAAAAACCACACTCTGCATTCTGGGTGAAGAGGTTGTGTAACGTTTAAATTTGTTCTTGTTGTTCAAACCCTGTCAGCAGTCGAGCTTTCTCTCTGACTGACCACAGCAGCTTTATTAAAACAGTTTTCTCTCCCACCACACGGTCTCATCATCATGTGGTAGAGGATGTTCTTTCTTTAAAGACCTTTGTTATTATTATTATTATTATTATTATTATTATTATTTGGTATTCAGGATCATTTTACACATTCAAATTCTAACAAACAAATGTCGTGGCTCATGCCGCTCAGAGACGGGAACGCTGTGTTAACTTTGAAAGACTCTGCAACATGTAACCATTGATTACCTCCACAGTGCTCGATTAGTGATTCAGACAACCCTTGAAAGAAACACAAACTACTTTAAAACAATTTAAGAAGTTAATGTTCTGCTGTTGACTTTTCATTTTGGTGGGAATCACAGCGATGAAGAGAATCAGGCCCAGATTTCCTTCTTGTGAGCGGGTCTTTGTTTACAGCGATTTGAGACACAATATCTGAGTTACAGTGGAGGCATGATGTCAACAGCTGGACTGTGAGCTGCATTCTTATGCAAATCTGTGAAAAGAGATCAACAAAATGCTAAAACTTCAGCGGACTGTGACGGATCTGTTTGGGAACTGCACTACAGCCGAGGCTTTTTGCTTCAGTGCCGTCCACACAGACACAAAGAAGACAGTATTAGCGTCCGTGAACGCCACTCAGACTGCAAACAAATGGTCTGGAACAATTTTTCAGACACCAAAAAACATCACGGATTAGTTTTGCTTTAAATGCAGATGTCTGTTTGTAAAGTTACGCCCGATCTCAGAAGAAAAATACAACATTTTGTTTTCCAAAGCAAATCGAACTTGGAAAAGAAAGATCTTTATTAAAGAAACCTCAAATTAAAACCGTCCAAATGTTGGGTGACAAGCTAGAATTGAAAATGCAATAGTACAGATCAATGTTCAGACCGTCTGAACCACCATCAGCTCACAAACAGAAGAGAGCTGCACAAAGTTAGAGCTCCTTTCATGGATATCCACCGTAAATAGCCGACATAATCAAGACTCAAACTGATTATCAGGCCTGATGAAGTCTGGTTGTCTCCCACCGCCCTGTGATGACTTGTGGTCCCCCATCATCTGGACTGTATTTCTGCTCTGTAACCCCAGCGGAGGGAGAGTAGGAGGATGAAGGATTGGAGAGATAAAGGAGACAAAAAGAGTGAGAGATGAGAGGAGTTTGACAGATGAGGCACGGCTCTGCTCTTTCTCTCTAATTTGGCGTCCACCGTCGAGCCTGAGAGGAAGTGGAGCTGCCATGTCTGCTTTCCCCCACAATCCCTCACCTCGGCTGGCAGCGGACCGCCTGGGGCCGGGCCTCCTGCCCCCCCTAAGCCCCCTCAGAGGGTGATGTGCCAGCTTCAATCCCGACCATCACTTCTCACACGACTGGGGCAGCCAAACCTCAGGGGCTGGGGACAAGGGGAACGTTTTTTCTTTCCTACAGGGTGGACTCGGGTTCTCACGGTGGTTATCCCTCTTTAGCGTGTAAATGAGTCAGGGTTGACCCTCCTCCTGGTTTGCAGCACAGGCTGACTTACTAATGTCATGCTTTTGTGCTGACAACGACAGAGAGAGGATCCTAACAGAGTATCCTACCAGCACACGCAAGGTTCTTATTATTAGTTTATTTGATGATAAAAAATGTTCAATGTTTTGACTCAATTACTGATGGTATTAATTATGGTTTATTCTGTCATCATCATAATAAAATCATAATAAAATCAAACCCTTGTTTAACTGGTTTGTTTACAGCCTGTAAAAATACACAACAGCCCTGAGAATGATGGCAAAATGAAGATGTTTTATATCTTATTCAAGTTAGAAATTTAAAAGTGATGGAAAATAACGGATCTTTGGAAAGGTGTCAGTAGAAATCTCATTTAAGAGAAAAATACGTACGCTGTCAAGATGTACTGTATTTATTATTTGCTAGCTCTGAAGGTCATCAGGACTCTGCAGGGACACCTTTAGAAGAGCTGGACCAGGTGTGAGGGGTCCTGAAAACATCTGAACTTGCTGTATGTTTCAGGGTGCCACAATGTGCTGCTTGTTTGAAAAAAAGGTTGACTTGGCCGTTTTTAATCCCTTTAATCCACACTGACGTCCTCAATATTTTACAGTCAACACATACGACGTTGTGCAGATTTAAATACCGTTAAATTCAGTGTATAAGACAGACTTTTAATATTGGTCATCTAAAAAGTGGGCTGTGTCCTTTACACCGTCAGTGCAACCAATGTAGCAGCATAAAATACATAGAGAGGTTTTTTATAGTGGTATGGTATTTTAACCAGAAGCTGCACAAAGCTGGCTCCTGGCTTCTTTTTGACTCCTTTCTCCCTCTGTAGGTCATAACAGTGCACTTAAAGAAAACCTTGGTATACTGAGTAAATAAACTGGATTAAAAAGACTTCTAAATGTAAGATATGTGACCAGCAGAAAGGGCTGGCATGAGTCTCTGCAAAACGGTCCTGAGCAGCGGATCCATCTGTGCCTTTGACCAAAATTAGTATTTTGTCACTGAAGCTATACGCCGATTATTCCAAGTGGTCCTTCACCTCACACCCAGACATAAGGAGAGAGAGAAAGACCCATGACTGTAGATATGCTAGTTAGATTCATGAACACAGCTATAATATGGATAAGCTAGTTCTACCAGGGAAAATAGTTCCTCGCAAAACTCTATTCGTAGCATGTTATTTTTACCTCTAGGGGGCACTACTGAATTTTTTTTTGCGAGATCTATAATAACTTGCAATTTTCACCAGACCCGATGAGTTTGCAAAAATATCTGCGCTTTCATTCACGTTCAGGGGTCCAAAAATGCATTTTAAGTGGCAGAAAAAAGAACAATCCTTAGGGTTACAATAGGGCCTTCGCCACCAGCGGTGCTTGGGCCCTAAATATAGCTACCCAACAGCCAATCAAAAAATAGCATCATTATATCCAGGTAAAACAACTTTAAGTTCCAAAGAAAAGTGTGCACATGTGCAGTTGTAGACTGACCAACGCAGATTGGAAGATGCAGGAGCCTCGTATCAAATGTGTACAGGAAGTCATCCCATCAATTGATTTCTAAGGCTATTGACTGAATGAAATTACTACTTATTTGCAAAATTAAAAAGAGCTAGGGAGAGAGTAAGAGAGAGAGGGCAGTCAAAATTGTCAAGGTAAAGGAACAAAATACAGTTTATATACAAGAACTTAAATAATATATCTGCTGTCAAAATCTCACTCTGAACTGAGTTCAAAACTTGAGATCCCTGCATTGCACTTTAAAAATTAGATACTATTCAAATTAACTTTTCGATTTTTAATTTGCATTTGAAAATCATGTACCTTCCCTAATTCCTGCAGGATTATTTCCCCTAAAAAAATATCCCCACAAATATTTTGTTTTGTTATACAAATACACAAAACTCTGATGGCCGTAGAAGTTTCTGCAATTTTCTCCAATTCTGAATCTCACAGTGCCACAGTGTGAAACCAGCAACTGGCACTAATGCTTTCTTTTATTCCTGATGTGCTACAGCCACTGCTTCACTGAAGATTGGAAAATCACGACCCATCCCTATATCCCCCAACTATCAGCACTAGTACAGGCTGAGATCAGCTACTGTACAGGTAGCTAGCAGGATACCTGGAGAAAACTTACAAAAACGTATGAATACAAAATGTTGATAATAGTAATTCTAAAGAGGAGATATTATTAAGTGCTTCCCAACATACTTTTTTTAATTGGCCAACTTTAAAAAGTGAGAAGGTTTACACTTGATTTAAATTAGAGGAAAGTTGAATAATCATGTAATCATTAAGTGAGTACAAACTGCCAGACTACAAAATGCCAACTCTCATTTTTAAGTCATAAATTACATGAAAAAATTGCATAAATTGCATTAAAGTGATATTATTTTAAATATATATTAAATAATGAAATACTGTCCGGAGAATAATCTGTAACTTTTAAATGTATAGATTATTTTTAACTGTTCAAAATGATAAAATACTGTCAAACATCATCCATTCAATCACATTTAAATTATAATATAAGTGTTATATTCCAGCCAAATGGGAAAAAGTTTTCTAACAATTTCAGCATATCACCATTTTAATATTCCTGATGTACATTTCTTCACACAACAATCACCTGATCATATTCACACACACACACACACACCCACGCACAAGTTAACACCACCCGATACATCTCTCACACATGTGCAGCAGACTTCTGAGGCAGATTGATGTTGCACATGTAGCACAGTGCCCTGGTGCTCAGCCTGCTGGACAGATGTATGGATGCTGGAGTGTCTGTGCAGCTGAAATACAGGGTGAGTGAGAAACAGAGCAGCAGGGGCAGAGATTCAGAACAACACACCACCAAACTGAAGAGTGGGGATGGGAGATTTTTCTTTTTTTGGCCGCGCTGCAGCGTCTGACACTTTTGTGAGCTTTGCTATAAAAACCTCAAACTGAAGAACAAAAACGGATAAAGAGAAGATGTGAGGGAAGATCTGGGATAACATCAGAAGACTGGCTCATAAATTCAGCTATAAGCCTTTATAGCAACATTATGCCATACAAATTACATTCATATATGCATCTATTTAGTGAGCGCTTGAAGCCAACAGTCACACATGGTTTTCTTTTGACTTTCTTCAGCATATCAGCAGGAAATCTCTGTAAAGTCTTCAAAGGTTTTA
This sequence comes from Notolabrus celidotus, assembly GCF_009762535.1. Taxonomy (NCBI): domain Eukaryota; kingdom Metazoa; phylum Chordata; class Actinopteri; order Labriformes; family Labridae; genus Notolabrus; species Notolabrus celidotus. Next base: position 32,567,775 of record NC_048281.1, on the reverse strand, counting down.
AATACGGTTTACTTTAATGTCCGAGAGGCAGTTAGAGGTTTGAGCATTTCACAAATACTCCTGTCCTTTGTTACCGAACACTTCCACTTGGGGGCAGTGCCACAGTTTGGAGGTAATGTCATACACCACGCAGCTTGTGCAGTAAAATGTGGAACTTGTATGAAGGCTACATCTGTGCTTAAAACAGCATGAGAGCCTCAGTACTTCCCCCTAAAGCATTAAAGGCTGGACCGGCTCCCAGCGAGGAGGAACCCTGTAGAGTCGGCTCTGTAACTCTCAGGCAACAACTGGCACACAGGCAGAGCCGGCCCTCTCTGAGGCCTCTATGTGGCATACATGTGTTCGATGGATTACAGCAGTTAGAACAAAAACAACAACAACACCAACACATGGTTTAATCCTTTACAAAGCTCTGACTCCACATCAAAACACTGACCAAAGGAGCGCAGCAGAAAGGATGCAAAGGAAAAAACATCTTCTGCACTTTGACTTGATCTGAGAGTTCCTCGCACTTCACATCACCTGAACGTCTTTTTACAAGAGACTTCAATAAAGACTCATTTTAAAAGAGCAGAGCTTTTAAAGATCTGTCCCCTCTTCTCGAACACATATGAGCTTCAGAGGTTTCCTGTTCTGTTTGATGGGAAATAAAGATAGCGTTGAAGAGGGGGAAGAGGCAAGAGGTCGAGGACATGAGTACATCTCATGTTGGAGAGCGCTCAAGAGACGCTCTATCAAAGGCGCTTTCCTTCCGCCCATAAATACCAGCTCAATGAATAATATCCCCCACCACACTACGGGCAGGGAGTCAAAATCACAGATCTGCTCCACACATGAGAGGCATGATGATCACTGGGGAACAGCTCGGCCTATACGATATATGGTTCATACAAGCTGTGTGTTTTACTGCAACAAGGTGGTGCTCCTTTAAATATATGGCGTAAAATGTCAATCACAACCTGCAGTTTAAGTCCCTGTTAATTAGAGGGAATATAAAGGAGCACAGAGGAAGGTCTGTCTCTCTCAGATTCACAGATTTCTACTATTTTTAATTGCATTAACTCAGCTTTAAACAGCTGGTGGTGCAGATACACTCATAACACAGAGGGTTTATTCCCTTATGAAGGTAGATAAGGCAAATATATCTGTTTCATTATCATTATTGATGTAATATATTTATTTACATTCCTTTTATTATTATTAATGCTTATTTTTTAGAGGTTATTTCTGCTGTTTCTTATAAACATCAATTTTTTTGTTTGTTTGTTTTGCTGTTTTGTTTTGTTTTTTCTTTCTGCCTTGTTTCCCTCTTGTTACTATTATTATTATTATTATTAGCATTATTTTTAGCATTATTATTATTAGCATTATTATTAGCATTATTATTATTATTATTAGCATTTCTTTGTTAGTCAGTTGTTGTTTTTTTCATGTTGTCCATATTCATGTCTTGTTTACTTGGTCACCCTTTTCTTGTAAAGCACATTTCTTTCACAATAAATAAAAACATAAAAACATAAGGTAAATATATCAGTGTCATATCTTTTACATGTGTGAATAAGAGGTACAGGATTTTAAATTATGTTTCATTCATTCAGAAAATCTCCTGTAAGGTGGTTTGGAGACTGAAGCATCAATCTCAAAACATCAGATTACTTTTCACATTAATTTAAAGAGTTTAATCTAAATAAAGAAATGAATGTAACAGAAATATTTATTTTACCACTTTATTCTAATCATATTTGATCAGGGAACAGATATAGATTTTTAAATTATGAGTTGACTTTATGCAGAATCAGGTTTATTGAGGACACAAGTCCTCCTTCAGTCTATCCCCCAACATGACAAATTGATGTGCACTTAACTTTCTGAAACAAAAATAAAATCAGAAGCAACCGCAGCTGGATATGAAAGGCTATAAAAGTCAACTTTGTCCTTAGCTGCCGTGTTTGTGTCAAGATTTGTTACATTCAACAGGTCCAGAGAGGTCAGGACACAGACCAAAGAACTGGTATGGTTGGTAAAGCCTGGGCCGGACCCACTTTTCAATTTAAAAAACATGATATGATATGCTAATTTACTTGATACGCTAATTTCCTTTTTGAATTGCCAATAATTTTATATTAATTACAATTTTATATGCTCTTTACTTTATCTACTTAGCTGCTGTCCCCGTCGTGGAACGAACAATGGAATATCTTATCTTAGAAAACAGTCAATATGTTATACTACTTCCATCTGTGTCCATCACAGTCTGTCAGAAAGCAATAAATTCTGTATTCAAAAAAATGCATTGGTTGATTATGTCATGTGATGTGAACAGAGTTTAATCTGCCTTTTGAGGAAGCAGGCTTTCAGGAGAGAGACCTGCATGAGGCCGCTGATTTGAAGCCCCGGATTATGTTTGCAGAAGTGAGACGGTCCATTTCTCATCTTCCACACAGACACAGTATGAGAGGCATTCTGACTCTGACAGTTCACACACAGCTGGAGATGCTGCCGTGTGTAATTCAGACGCCTGCGATTGAAGGAAGCCTAACAGTTTCATCGGTTTCAGTGACAATTCATGCAAACTCTGCACAAGCTGTTAAAGCTGCTCTGCACCATCCTAATGCTGTCGGTGCTGAAAGGTCCCTCCTTAGTTTAGAAACATATCTGTGGTCAACGATGGCACAAGAAGACTAAATAGTTTTGGGGGACCACACTCTGTTTAACGAGAGACAGAGACAGCTGTGTTTTTATTATTGTCATTATTATTATTATTACTATAATATAAAAACAAAAGGAGGTCCTATACTCATTCTGAACGTGTTCTGTGGTCCATGGGTCAGAGGTTCCTGATAGAGAGGGAGTTGGAAGTCATATTTGTTGAAGACTTTCTGCTCTGATCTCTGCGTTTGTGTGAAAACAAAACATTTTACATATAATCCTGGGCTGATAGTCTAGTTTGAAGCGCACTGTTTGAATCTGTTGCTGTGAAAAGGAAGGGATCATTGGTGATTTTTTTTTAAGTTTGGTGAAGAAGTGGCTGCAGGCTAATGTTTTGCAAAGTGGGGCAAAATGTAGACTTTAATTTTAGCAATTCAACAAATATAAAAAGGTGAAAACTGTTGTTTGAGCGAATGAAAGGTGCACTGACATTTCTTCTCTTTGCTCATTGGTGTTGGTAATTTGATTCCAGCATGAGGAGGATGATTTATCTAAAACGCCTTAGAGTACTCTTTTTCTTTTTCTTTAACTTAGTTTTTATTCATGTTTCTTTTTTTCTTATTCCAGCTGTATAGTTACATTTGGATATTAAGACAGCAGAAATAGATTACAAAAGTAAGATATGAACCAAAATGTCCACTCCAAAGTATATACATATAAACGATTATAGACACGGACAAACAGTTACAAAAATAAATGTTCATAAAAGTAGAGGAGAAATGAAAATCATAGATAAATATTGTAATCATAAAGAAATAAATTCTAATCCAATCGAAGATATCACGTGTCAAAGTACAGGTGTGAAGTCAAACCCAGGAAAACATGGTGCATGATCTTGGTCTGCGCCTCAAGGCTGATTTATACTTCTGCGTCTCCCCTACGCAGCAGGGGCTGACGCGGACATGAGCCCCACATACTTGTGCGTCGGTGTGTCCGTGTCGCGCAGCAATTCTCCTCCGAAACGCCTGAGGGCAGTGTGGTCTCTCTGATAGCCATCCGCCTGCTTCCGGTCCCGCTACATTCTCTGTTTACTTTTCCACATCGATTCAGAGCGTGTTCTGTTAATCTACAGCTGATACATGTTGCTGTTTATCATACAGACATGATTACATGAAGAATAGAGAGGAGGAGATGAAATACATGGTCGATGTGCGGCCGATGTCCGGGATCCCGGAAGTGCTGTGAATGCCGGAAAGACAAAGACGTCGAGCGGACCAATCACAGAGCTTGCGGTCCGCGTCGGCTCTACGCGTAGTTACATTTTGGAGGAGGTGCACGTCAGCTACGTGCGTAGGCCTCTGCGTAGGTACGGGAGCTACGCGGACCTACGGCGTAGGCTACGCCGTTGATTTAACGCAGAAGTATAAATCAGCCTTAAATTAAACATCACTCTCTAATGCAGGGGTGTCCAAACTTTTTTCAAAGAGGGCCACATATGATGTTGGCAGAATACCTCAGGGTCAGTGGCTCCTACTGAGACTTTGGAATCATAAAAGTTATATATTAAATATCTATTTAATAACAATCATATTAAATGTTTTCTCAATAAAACAGTAACAGTAAAGGCTGATTTATACTTCTGCGTTGAATCAACAACGTACTCCCGTACCTACGCCAAGGCCTACGCACGTAGCTGACGTGCACCTCCTCCAAAATGTAACTCCCCGTAGAGCCGACAAGGACCACAAGCTCTGTGATTGGTCCGCTCGGCGGCTTTGTCTTTCCCGCATTTACAACACTTCCGGGATCCGGACATTGGCCGCACATCGGCCGTGTATTTCATCCCTTCCCCTCTATTCTTCATGTAATCATGTCTGTATGATAAACAGCAACATGTATCAGCTGTAGATTAACAGAACACGCTCTGAAACTCTGTGGAAAAGTAAACAGAGATCGTAGAGGGACCGGAAGCAGGCGACCGGCTATCAGAGAGACCACACTGCCCTCAGGCGTTTCGGCGGAGAATTGCTGCGCGACACGGACACACCGACGCACAAGTATGTGGGGCTCATGTCCGCGTCAGCCCCTGCTGCGTAGGGGAGACGCAGAGGTATAAATCAGCCTTAACAGTAGATTAGCAAACTTTATCTTCTTCTGGAGGAAAATGTTTTTCATTAGAGTCGGGCAAAGTGGGAAAAAATATTGTATCATTATTTTCCTATGTCAGGATCACGATCTGGATTTCATCACACTTCTTTTCATGTTGTTTTTAAGACTGTTCTGACCAGCAGACGACATTTTTAGAACAAAATAATTATTTTCCTGCATTCTGAACATTTTTTTTCACCTAATTTTGCCTTTTCTGTACAATTTCATAATTTTGATCTTGTCTTGTGTCCTCTTTTGTGTCTTCTGAACTTTTAGTGTTCATCAAGAACATTTTCACATCATGATAAAAACATTAATTTGAAAACCTGTCAGCTTTAAGAGTTCTTGTGTTTCTTCTTTATTGCCATCTTGAAGAAATCCCAGTGCTGTGGCTTTAGAGAGGTAGTCCATATGAAGCTTTTTGAGACATTTCTGGATTGACTTTAGTTTTGTTTGTGCGCTTGAAAGAAACTGCAAATGTACAAATGATTCAGAAGGTGATTAATTTCTTTGCTATAAATAACACATTTTAAGATGGAAGCTTGGGGCCATAGATAAATGGACCTCGGGCCGCAATTGGCCCCCGGGCCGTACTTTGGACATGCCTGCTCTAATGCATTAGTAAAGCCAGTACAGGTCTCCATCTTGTTGTAAAAGTTTCTCATTGGAGTCTTGGTATGTAATTTGTTCAATTTGATAAATGTTCCAAATCTGCTGGATTCATATTTTGTAAGTGGGACGGTCTGGATATTACTCTTTTTAAATAAAGTTTCAAACCTTTATTCACCAGGGAGGTAAATTGAGATTTACTCATGAAAGTCCTGAGCATCATTTTCCTTTCACAGTGATCCATTTCACTAAAGCTTGGAGCAGCTCAGTGCAACTTTGGTCTCATTCGGCTGTTCAGCTCTATCCACTTTGCTCTTTGGCATCCGTGGTAATTGCTGGCAGGGGATGGAGTTTGAGAAACTCAGTGATTTTCACTCCTGCAGGCAGGGAAAAGGGGATTCCTTAAAGGGATCTTTAGGAAGCCACAGGCATTAAACGGCCTGTCGGAGGATTACTGCGGGATCTCCTCAGAGCTGAGTTGACAGAGAAATTCATCCGTGCTTCTTTTATCAGTCATGGCAAGCGAGACGGGCATGTGGGCCCTTTTTTTTCTCATTTTTGTCTTTCCTTTTTTTTTCTGCAGAAGACTACATGGGAGGTGAGGAGAGGAGAAGCGGTGGGCACTGTTCCTTCTTTCTATCAGAGATGCGGAGCGGAGGACTTGTGCCAGCGAGCAGAGCTTTGAAAGTGAAACGTAAGAATGGCAGATCACAGGGGCCAAAGAAAAATGATATTCTCCTCGTTACGACTCCCCCGGCCCGGGCCTTTGTTGTGGGGGCTTCTGCTTTTAACTGGAAACAGGTCCAGGCGCCTCCTCTGTTTCTGCCCCATCACACACACACAGTTACTACACTCAGAATAAGACTACCTTCAGCTTCTCTCACATCAGTTCTTCGTCCCCTAAAGCCTGGTGACAGCTTGTTAAACCTGGTGCCACGTGCAAATCCTTCCTCTCTGCAGGATCTTTGTCCTCACCTGTCAGTGAAGACATCGAGTGGCCAGGCGGGGGCATCCTACTGTTACATGACAGGTGGAAAACAAGAGCCACGTTGCAGGTACAATGTCAGACTTTGTGCAGAACGAATGGAGCCTACAGTGTAAATCCTCTTCTCATAAATCTATCAACACCGTTCTCTCCCTCTTTTCTTCCTCCTCCTGATGAGTCTTTGACAACCTGAGATCAGAGTCCATGTGCAGTGGACACCTAAGTGCTTCCTTTTGTGACTTATGATCGGATATTGTGTGTTTCAAGAGAAGCGTGATGGAAAATGCAAAAAAGGGAAATTAAAACAAAACTTTTTGTATTATTTCCATCAGGCATGAATGTAATAACTGCTCTGGGAATTGGCTGCACCGTGCTGCTGTCTGCTGTAGACAATAGCTGGCAGCGTCCTGTAAACAAAGGGGACACAGTGTGTGTGAAAATAAAACACTGAACCAATCCCTGTCCGAATATTCCTAACTGTGCTACCATCTTGACTGTGAAGGTGTTTGGAGGTACAAATGAGGGCGACATCTTTGTCTGGAGGGGGAGTGAGGCAGAGAGAAAATGGTTCACCTCAGGGAGATCTGCACTCCACTGAGGACACTTTAGTATGAGTCTAGATGTGTAATCATCCCCCCACTGCTGTAACTATTTGATTGATGCATCGTTTAGCCATGAACTGAAAGATAATTAGAACAACCTCACTCTGCATGCATACAGAGTCCAATTTTTCTTCTCATCTTGCACAGTTGCACTGCACATGTGCCAAGACAGTGGGCTAACTGTTTACGTCTGCTAAGTGCTTTTAGGTTTCATTCATAGACTGTATAATAAATGGATGTTGTATTCGTGACGTCACCCATCTGTTTCTGAAGCGCTGTTTTGAAGCAGATCGTCAGTGGCAGCCATATTGGAAATTTTGAACTCAGCCTAAAGTCTGTCCAGCTAGTGAGGTAAAGAGGCGGGCTTTGAGCTTCCTAGCCAACAGCTACAGTGTTCCTGTCTGTCAATCAAGTCAGCTGTGACTCTCGTAATGGAAACCTTGTAATCTTAATATCTTCAAAACTGTTGCGTAATGAAAAAATTCACCCCCCATACAGTGTGTGCCGATCAAGAAATGAGCTATCCAGACTACACTCAGTTTTTGAACCAGGCTGTAAACATGTTTATTTCTGCTTTAGAGATCTCCTTTTTTGAATGGGTGTGTATGTGGTTTCTGGTACTTCAGGAGCCAGCTAGTGGACACTCCAGGAACTGCAGTTTTTAGCACGTCCGCATTGGCTTCAATTCTCTTGGGCAGAGGTTGCCGCTTGGTTTACACGTTACATGTACCTCTTTATGAGAGACTGATAACACATTATCGCTACCTACTGGCCTGGCATGCTTATGCCAGTGTTTTCAACTGTTTCTGCATTGTTGTTATACGTGTAGACGTAGCCTGAGTAGCCAGGATTAACGTACCCCCGAGCTGCAAGAGATGATAAACACAGTGGAAAGACATTTGATCTTGTATTTAAATTTGGATTCTTACTTTCTTTTTTTTTTTTTATGATCACAGTTTTTTATTAGTTTTCACATTTTCACACAATAACTGACAGGACACATTATCCACACAGGACAATCCACAATGACGACAAAGTAATCAGTCAGACAAAAACAAAGGAATAAGATTACAAATAGACAAGTGACTATGTATATAAATAAAAATAATAACACTAACAGTAAAATTAAATACAAATGATAACAGTATGTAACTTAAAGAGAGGTACGCACACTTGAACATAAAATGTGTTGTCTACTATTTACAGATTGTAGTATAATCATCAAAATACCGGGGGCTGGAAGTCTACATCACCAGGCAGAATTAGACCAGTTTGTTCCATTAAGATGGTTTGCAGGATTTTACATTTTTTCATTCAGGGTTCGTTGGGGTTGATCAACCTAAATTATTATATCAATAAAACAAAATTAAAGGTGACATATCATGCAAAATTGACTTTCTAATGGTTCTTTGCCTGAAATATGTTTCCCTGGCATGTCTACAAACCCCCCGAGAATGAAAAAAATCCATTCTGCCCCTGTTCTGATTTCTACACCTTTCTGTAAATGTGTGTGAAACGAGCCGTTTCAGACTTCCGTGTTTTTGTTACGTAACAACAATATCCGGTCTGTCACGGAGTCAGAGCTCGGAGCTTGTTCAGCCCATAGACTGTATAAAATAATACTGAATCCCTCCCCCGTTTTTCATTACCTGCACAAATGGGTGCTAACAAGGAGCTTAGGAGGGAGGCATGCTAGTTGTAGGCTGTCTTAATAAACACAAAGGTCGGTTTTACTCCCCACGTCTGCAGATTTGAAGATCTAGTGGATGATTTTTATTTATCATGGATAAGTGCTAGCGCTAGTTAGCATAGCTACATAGCTACATGTCCTAGCTGTAGCTGTGTACCAAGACACACGTCTACATACTGATAAATAAAACAACAAGAAACACTAAATCTATTACCAATCGTTCAGAAAGGTCCTGCTACAGGCGCCTCTCCGTCAGGATCAGATTCAGAGGGTTGAAGTAACGTGATCTCTGGGCAGCCGTGTATATTCAGCCAACATGTAAACATTAGATCAACGTGCTGGAGAGCCGAGGCACATCCACTTCCGGAGGGGGCGTGGTCAGAGAGAAAACAGAGTGTTCTGATGAGGAATGAAGAAGAGGACTTTTCAGGCATGCCAAAATCTGATTTCAAAGTGTTTTTTTGAGCATAAACTTTAAAGACATGTTTTGGGGACCTCTTAGACCAATATATATTGATGAAAAAAGCGTGATATGTCCCCTTTAAAGGGTAGCTCTTAACTCGATTAAGTTCTATGGTCCCGTGATGAGATCAATGTATCTCCCCCATTTGGCCCTGTATAGATCTAGTCGGTTTATCATCCTATATGTAAGTTCTTCGTAAGCTCCAACCACACTTAATTGGGTAAACCATAGGCTAGATGGAGGGAGATCCACCGTTTTCCATTCCCTAACAAGGATCTTACGACCCAGCATGATCGCTGTGTGAATCCATCTTGTATGGGGTTCAGGGATCCCCTTTAAGGGTGTATGATCCCCCAGTATGTATAGGCCTGGTAAGTATGGGATGTCTTGCCCCACGACCTGGATTCTTACTTTTATTCTGTTATCCCTCGCACATAAGATAATGACGCTTTTTTTCTTACAGCACAAGGTCAGGATCAGATGAAGCTGAGTTCCATTAGAATTCAACTTTGCCTTTCTTTAACAAGATTGCAGCTGTCTGTATTTGAATAATTGATTTCTTAAAATGAACAGTCTGATGATGATGATGATGATTTTCATAGCAAAGAGACAGGGCTTAAATGAAACACCCTACAGCCAGACAGAAACAGCACATCTATCTTCATCCTTCCAGGAATACAAACACACACACGCACACACACACACACACACACACACACACACACACACACACACACACACGAACACACGAACACACGAACACACACACACACACACACACTGAAGACGAACACTTGTGCTTTTCATTTGTGATTCGATACAGCTTCTTTTGGAGGATTTAATGCTTTGTTGAATCAAACAGAAAATGTGTAAAACTAACGTGGCGCCACTTTTCATTTGGTAAATATGTTTTTGTGAGCTCGACACCACGGTTCCATATTTTGGGCGAGAGGCAGACCAACAGGCTTCAGAGGCAGAGCCAGAGCTTGTGGCACCAGGGGGGGAGGCCGTTGCCTGTGAGCGATCATCTTTTTGGAATTAAAAAAAGACGGTGATTGACAACTTTTAGTGACCGCCAGAGGGGAGGATTCAAGATTCAGGGACCTTACTTTGACTGATTCTCACACACACACACACATGCATGTGCACACACACGCTAATACAAATGTGTGCACATACGCGTACCCTTCAAAGACAGCTGGTCCTGAGAGAAGCCCACAATTTGTCCAGATTTCATCAGAGGAGGAAAATGAGAGTGTAGCACACTGTCTGTAATGCAGAGCAAATCCTACGTCCTCTCTGCCAAACCAGACAATCAAAGACTCCGATCGGACAAAAACAACTGCAGTCATTTTGTTGTAAAACACAGTTATGTGAAGATGAAGGGTCTTGGGGTTTGTACATACAAGAGCCCCAGTTAAACATACTTAACCTTAAAATGTTTAATGCTTACTTTAAAGTCAGCTTTTGTCTGTCGCTGGTTTCATATTGGCAGTGACACAGTCAGTCAGTAAAGTGATTCTCCTCGCTTTGCTTCATTCCACATCTGCTGCATATCATTAAAAGGAAAAGTCCAGTAAAATATTTACTCCCCGAGCCGCTCTTTGAGCTAAATATACTTCTCCAGTTGTCCTCCGACTGATTGGACCGTGAGAAATGCTGTTGCTCTTTCGTTATGTGCAGCTGTCACAAATCAGGTGCCTGATTTTCATCAGTTCGCCCGTCCTGACACAGATTACTGATGCAAAGCAGTTTGTTGAAGGCATGGACGAATAAGAAGATTGATGCCCTCTGCTATTAAAATCCAGAAACACAACAGATTTATTCAAATATATTTAAATCCTTACCCAGTTTAACAGAAACCTGCCCTCTCGACCGCCCGGTCCTGGTCTTTGAGCCTGACATGTTGCATGCAGAGGGATGCATATGTTTTGGCTTTCACTGTTTTTGACTCATTCCTCTGAAACCCTCAAATGAGTCTTTTTAATGAGGCGTGTTACTGCTCCCTCTCTGCGGTAATGAAGATGATACATTTGGACCAAATGTGTTGTTCTTTTCACTGAATTAACTCTGTATTATATGTTCAAAAAGCAGCCTGATGTTGGGAAAGGATTAAGCTGAGTGTACTCACAGCTGAAGTATTTATTTGTTCTTTTGATTTAACATCAACATATAATTATAGAGTGTTATAGAAGTTGAGTGCGGGTTTTATAATAGATCTGAACAGCTTTCTGCATGAAATAATACTCTAGAAGTGCTGGTAATTGTAAAAGAGTGTGTTACTAATAATGAAAACACTGTTCAATTTTCAAAACAATCCATTACAAATGAAACAACATACTTAAAAATGATGCAGGCTGTAAATTTGGAGAGTTAGGAACAGCCATTTGTTTGTTTTTTTAATTAATTTCATTGTTTCAACAATTTCCCTGGTCCTGATGGTGTTCATTAAGATAATGTATTGGCATTCAACCTGACAAGGACACATGGGGATAAATGAGGATTTTCATGCTTTATAATGTCCTTTTGAAAGCTTCAAAGTAGTTTCACATGATTTAAAGCTAAAAAATGATGACCTTATCTCAGGTTGGAGTCTTTGAAAACCTCAATATTAGCAACGGTTTCTTTAAGAACCCCGCTGCACTCTGAAAGACAGCACTCTGGAAGCCTCCTCCACTGTTGCTCGTCATCAGACCCTCAAAGAGTCAATAACCAGGTGAAATAAATTGTCTGGAACATTCGAGCCCTGCTGTGTGCGAGTCGTATTCTACTTTGTTTTGCTCAGTGACACTACTGCTCGACTCAGCACCTGCCCTCTTAGGTTTGGATGTGCGTTTTTGACTTTGGTACAAATCATGAAATATGGTTGGATTTGTTCGATTCCAAATCTGACCTGGAAAGTTTGGTAAGGGACAGAGAAGTCCTGAGCAGAAAAGAACAGGGAAGGACGTTTCTGTTCTGTGAGTGTAACGTTTGTTATGCTTTTCTTGTTACCCTCTTGCTTGGTTCTCGTGTGACTTTTTCAACAAGCCGTTCAGATCAGCCTGCAGTCTCATCCTGGGATTACTTACAGCCAAATTCCACCTGATCCATGTCCAGTCTGTCTCTGATCTGTCACAACACCGGATCTGATAGGTTTCTATTCTAGTCGATGTGTTAACTTCCACTGGATCTGCTCTAAAAATATGAGTCCAATGCAGAAGTGTTAAAAACTGCAGTTCATCGAGGATCAACTTGAGGCTGGGTCCAGAAGTACCGGAAACCACATACACACCAATTCAAACAAGCCGATCTTTACATGAGAAATAAACTTGTTTACAGCCTTGTTAAAAAAATGAGTCTTGATCGGCACACACTGTACGGGGGGTGAATGTTTTCATAACGCGGCAATTTCAAAGATATTAAGATTATGAGTTTATCATTATGAGGGACACAGCTGACTTGATTGACAGGCGGGAACACTGTTGCTATTGGTTAGAAGGCTCAAAGCCCGCCTCTTTACATCACACTCGCTCAACAGCAGTTATGTTGAGTTCAACATTTCCAATATGGCTGCCAACAACTATTGGTCTCAAAACAGTGCTTCAGAAACAGATGGGTGACGTCACAGATACTACGTCTATTTTTTATATGGTCCATGGTCGGAGCACTCTGCATCAGATACACAAGACTTCTATTTCTGCCGGATGCCGGAGCACGGCGCATCAATCTCAACAGAGAAAGATGGAGCGGGACAGGAAGTCAGGTTTCACCAAAACAAAATGAAAACATCCGGTTAATTTTCAGAATAAAACACTCTGTGTTATCACCAGATCGTATTTCACTTAACTACAACAACAAACCAAAGTCATGATGAGCGGAGCCAGGCCTGGAGTCAACAGGTCAGAGGTTTTCAGAGGACCAGAACATGGATGAGGAGAGGAGGAGAAGAATCCTTGATTCAGTACAGCAGGAAAACCTTGGTCACAAGACTCCAGCTGTCCGGCGGTCCTGCTCCTTGCTGCGTTCTGAAAACGCAACTGGTGTGTTTTGGCGGACGAGCGAGCACAGGGCCGGTTTAAAAGCAGTTTTCATTGTAAGGTTTGAGTTTCGGTCAAGATAACAACATTCCTGTCACATCCAGTACTTTAGAGTCTTGGATTAGAGCATGAAATCACAGCACACCCAGCAGTGCCATACTTCTGAAGCAAACCAGATCCTGACAGTTTGACAGTTCTCTGACTTTTGCTTTCGTTTAAGAAATAATACTGATATAAAAGGGTTCTCCCGTTAAATCCAAGACTACTTTGTTCTCTGAGGTGGACAATAAAATTATTCTGTACCAGAGTTGAATATTTGGCAGCTGTAAACTGAAAAACAAAGAGCTCAGCAAGACATCTCTGCTTTCCAGCATGTGCAAGAGTGTCAATATTTGCATGTGTAAGTATGTTGCCATGGGTGTCAACACAACAGAACCAAGGAGCAGAGGCCAAGTGAAGGTCCACACAGAACCAGCAGATGCAGAACAACTAGGCTGTGTCCTCTGCTTCACCTCCTATATGTAACAACAAAAAAAAGGAATAGGAAAGATTTTGGAGTTGGGTTTGATTCAAATTGGTCGGGTTATTACGCCGTGATTTGCATAATTTGTATGAAGAGAAAATGGAAGCTCTGATTAGAGCAAATGTCACAGTGGATTCACGTTTCCACAGCGGCTGATTGGACATGAAGCTTTCCAAATGAGCCCCGAGGACTCAAGAGAAGTCTTCAGATGATGAGAAAGAAGAGAAGAAAAAAAAGAAGGCGGTGAAGAGGGCAAGTTCATCCCATTCTTATTTGGTACATCAAAGCTTGCTGGATTTTCACTGATCAGAAAGAATCATACCAGAGTATTTACTGCATATTACGGAGCAGAGGAGCTGCACACCATCAGATTTTATGCATTTTTATGTGTCTTTTATTTTTATGCAGTCTTTGTGTGTCTGAGCCGAGGCCAGTTCAAGTACGACCCCAGTAAAAGAGTTCACACGGCCGGGCTGGAGGACTCACTTTTGTTTGCTGGATTATTAGACAAGCTGAGCTCGAACCCTCAAAACTTCAAAGGATTCTTATTAAACTTTTATTATTGGATGCTTTGTTTTGAACAAAAACCCTCGAATCCTTGAACGAGGTCTCGTCTGCTTCTCATCGGGGACTCATGTCATCCTGAGGGGAATCTATTTCATGTAAACACAGCTGATTAATCATTAACCCACTTATTACCCGGCTACCAATTAAAAACAAGTTCACACCAAGTAATGATCTAAAGATGATTTTATACATTTTAAAACACAGATTAAAAGTTACTCCCTCAGTTTCAACACTTTGTATGGCAATGGCGCTCTTATCAACCAACTTATGGATCAAATTAACATTAAATTTAACATTTTCATACACTGTACATTCCTAAAATGATCCTGCTTTACTGTTTGAATTTAGCATTTCACTGTAAAGTCCCAACATTAACGTTTTCTCTGTCTGCACTATTAACAGACGCAAAAATGACAGCAGCAGCACATCTATAAGGTCCTCTTCCTCTTATCTTTTAAAGGTGACATATCACGCTTTTTTCATCAATATATATTGGTCTAAGAGGTCCCCAAAACATGTCTTTAAAGTTTATGCTCAAAAAAACACTTTGAAATCAGATTTTGGCATGCCTGAAAAACCCTCTTCTTCAGCCCTGTTTAGAACGGTCTGTTTTCTCTCTGACCACGCCCCCTCGGGAAGTGGGTGTGGCCTCGGCTCTCCAGCACGTTGATCTAATGTTTACATGTTGGCTGAATATACACGGCTGCTCACAGACCCGCGTTACTTCAACCCTCTGAATCTGATCCAGAATCTGATCCTGACGGAGAGGCGCCTGCAGCAGGACCTTTCTGAACCATTGGTCACAGATTTAGTGTTTCTTGTTGTTTTATTTATCAGTATGTCGACGTGTGTCTTGGTACACAGCTACGAACATGTAGCTATGTGGCTATGCTAACTAGCGCTAGCACTTATCCATGATAAATAAAAATCATCCACTAGATCTTCAAATCTGCAGACGTGGGGAGTAAAACAGACCTTTGTGTTTATTAAGACAGCCTACAACTAGCATGCCTCCCTCCTAAGCTCCTTGTTAGCACACATGTGTGCAGGGAATGAAAAACGGAGGAGGGGTTGAGTTGTATTTTATACAGTCTATGGGCTGAATCATAGACTGTAAAAAATATGGACGTAGTATCCGTGACGTCACCCATCTGTTTCTGAAGAGCTGTTTTGAGACCAATCGGCTGCAGCAGTCATATTGCTTCTGTCGAGCCAGTGTGACGTAAAGAGGCGGGCTTTGAGCCTCCTAGCCAACAGCTGCAGTGTTCCCACAGGCAGCTGTGCCTCTCATTGGAAGACTGGTAATCTCAATATCTTCGAAATTGCCGAATTAGAAAAAAATTCACCCCCCTCACAGTGAGAGGACATCGAGAAATTAGCTATTCAGACTACACTCATCTTTTGTACCAGGCTGTAAACATGTTTATTAATGCTGCAAAGATCGTCTTTTCCCCATTCATGTGTATGTGACTTCCGGTACTTCCGGAGCCAGCCTCAAGCGGATTCTCGATGAACTGCAGCTTGTAACACTTCCGCATTGACTCATATTTTTAGACCGGAGGTTGCTGCTTGGGCTGAACAAGCTCTGAGCTCTGACTTCCATTAAAGACCGGATATTGTTGTGACGTAACAAAAACACGGAAGTCTGAAACGGCTCCTTTCAGCACACATTTACAGAAAGGTGGAGAAATCAGAACAGGGGCAGAATGGATTTTTTTCATTTTCGGGGGGTTTGTAGCCAGGGACACATATTTCAGGTAGAGAACCATTAAAAAGTTGATTTTGCATGATATGTCACCTTTAAAGTCTGTTGACGTTCCTTCTCACTCAACCAGTCCCCAAACCTCTCAGCCTGCAACCCCCAAAACATAGGTGCACATGCCTCGTGACCCCCACAGTCCCTTTAAGTGATTAAATGTTGCTTCATACTTTATTGAGCCGGTCTGGCTATAAAGGATTTTCAGTCTACAGAAATGCAGTTTTTGGTCCCACCTCTGTGTCCGGCTACTTGGACTCTTCTGATAACTCTTCAAAAACAGACAGCTGGAGTCTCTCAAATAGAAGACGTATTTCAAGCAGTAAAAATATGTATTCAGTAGGTTTATATGTAGCATTATCAATCTTCTATGACTGCCATCAGTCAGCAAGAAATGGAGGAAATAGAGTTACTCAATACAATAAGCTCTGTCGATGGTAGACAGCTGTCAAGTACAACACACACAGAGAGAGAGAGAGAGAGAGAGAGAGAGAGAGAGAGAGAGAGAGAGAGAGAGAGAGTCACAGTCCCTTTGGCCATTTCGTAGCGTTTTGGAGCGATGATCAGATTAGTAATAGATGACAAACCAGATTTCATTGAGTGATAATAAGCGATGACAGTGAACTGTAGAAACACGGGTCAGCTGCAGCAGCACCAAGAACTCACAACTTTATTCTGTCTGTCTTCACAGATTCACTAACAACACATTGAGCCGTCACAACGCACGGTAAGAGTTCTTCTGTTTAAGATGATAAATGTTCTTGTGATGCACTTTATGGGTTGATGGGTAAACTACCTAACACATGATTCATCCTTTATGCACTCAGAAAGGTCATATCAGTGAGGGAGTGAGATTTATATTAAAGGTGACATATCAAGCACTTTTTCAACCATTTAATACAGCTCTCTGATGTCTAAATGTAACATCCTTGCCATGTGTCAGTCAAAATAAACGTAGGAAGACTGCATTTGGACAGTCTGCATTTTCAGTCAGAGCAGCAGGAAAATGGAACTCAATCCCAACTCCCATTAGAGACTGTACAAGCCTCAGTGTTTTTAAAAGTAAACTAAAATTATGGCTCAAGGAAAAACAATCATGTGCTCATCTGAATGCATCAAATTAGAGACAATGAAATGTAATTTTAAATGTGTCGTTATTAGTGATGGACTGTGTTGAGTAGTCTACGTATTGTTTTAAATGCTAGTATGTTTTTTATCATTTGTATTGTACATTTGTTAACATCTTCCTGCCCAGGGACCACAGATGAAAATTAGCTTATAGCTAACTCTGGCTTGACAGTTTTTGTTTTGCATGGCCCCTGTCAAATAAACTAATAAATAAATAAATAAATTAAATAAATAAAATATAATATAAATCAAGCTCCAGAGGAGGTTTTGGACCAGCTCTAAACACCCTTTCTAAAAACTCTCTGTTTTCGGTGTGTGTCTTTTTAAATCCACATGAGCTCCTTTTCTCTCCATTAATTAAGGACTGGGTTGGCTTATTTTCACATTTTGTGAGTGAGTTAATAATGCAGACACCCAAGTATATATGCAAAATACTGAAAAAGTTGTTTTTTCATGACATGTCTCCTTTAAAACACATTGTTAAAAGGTTCAATTGTTGCATCAATTTAAATTTTAGGAAGTTATCCTAAAAAATATCAGGAGTAGCCACAAAATGAAAATTGCTAAATGAGCATTTTGTAGAAACTTAATGTTTTGACTAAAATCGTGTTCAATTTTTAAGTGCCTTTACATCAACTTTAAAACACTAAAGAAATCAGCAAATTCAAAGATACTCTGCACACAGTTCTGCTAATGTGGAAATGTATGCTTGTTTTTACTCAGTTATTTTAAAGGTAACGTATGGAAGTGTAATCATCTCATTCTCTCCTGTATTTGTGATTAAAATCACACATTTATACTCTGACATCTGTCTTCACTTATTATTCTTCATAAATAGATGCATAGGTCTGTACAATAAATTGAGAATATTGAAACTACAGCAGCTGAGAGCAATATCCAAATCATAAAGGTAGCAGTTTTTGGATATCAAGCATAAAGTTCGACTTGTCCCCGGCAGGAGTAAGAGCAGTGAAGGGGGGTTTATCATTTGTAATAATCCCTCCTAATTTAAATAAATATCAAGACCTAACACTATTTACTGTGTACTTTAAGTTACATAAGTACAGAGAGAGAGAGTAGATCTAATTGCCCGCATTAAACATTTTAATGCTTATAAAATTATTTAAATGCTTGCTTTATAATTTTGTTGATTGTTACTGTTCTGGTTTTTGTTTTATTATTAACTCTGTTTTTACCAAGCGGCAACCTCCCCCACGAGAATTGAAGCCAATGCAGTATTTCCAATATGACTGCCGCCGCCGATTTGCCTCAAAGCGGCGCTTCAGAAACAAATGGGTGCAGGGTTCCCACTCTTTTCCAGAGATCATTTTCCAGGACATTTCAAGGTCATTTTCAGTGATGATCAAGCTGGTATGACAGTCGAAATTTAGTTCCTAATTTAGTTCCAAAATAGTCTGATATGTTCCTCTCAGTGGAAGTCTACATTGAAGACATGCGGTCTATGGCTATAGATGAAATCATCTCTTACATGCTTAAAAATGATGGCAAATTGATTATAGAATAATGCAACTGCAGATGTACAGCACTTCACTTTATTAGTGCAACCAAGTAACAATGATGGGAAACTCTCATCTCAGCTTTCTCTTTTCTCAAAAAATATAAAATTATCTAAGTAAAAAACAAAAGAGCCAGCAACGGACTCTGGAAGCTGCCTTACAGAAATAAATAAATAATAATAATAATCAGAGGATCAGTGCATAAATTGACCTAAATAGATCTGAATGACAAAAAAGGCCACAAATGTTGAATGGGGATGTGTTTTTTTAACCTTGTTAGATCACACACAGTCATGTTGGAATCATTTTCCAGGACAATCTGTGATTTTCCAGGACATTTTGCTTTTTCTCCCATTTTCCAGGTGTTTTCCAGTACTGGAAAACTGGTCAACTGTTTTCCAGGTTTTCCATTTTTTCCAGGACGCGTGGGAACCCTGTGGG
Organism: Notolabrus celidotus; assembly: GCF_009762535.1. Taxonomy (NCBI): domain Eukaryota; kingdom Metazoa; phylum Chordata; class Actinopteri; order Labriformes; family Labridae; genus Notolabrus; species Notolabrus celidotus. Next base: position 32,548,678 of record NC_048281.1, on the reverse strand, counting down.
TGACGTCACAGATACTACGTCCATTTACTCTTTGAATTTCTCTTTTTATGAATGTTGCTATATAAATAAACTTGCCTTGCCATGTGGCACAAAAATGTAACATATACTGTTGTAGAGTTATTTCCCTTTTTTAGGGGGGGTAAGTTAAATTAAAAAAACAATTGAAATCATTTTTATATCTCCTCTCTAAGTTTTCAACAACCTCTCCTCCTTAAGTCCCGTTCCATGTCACGTCTAACTGACCCTCCTAAAATGCTGACTTAGACATCATGTTCCTTTCACATGTCTTCTTAGGATTTGGTTTCAAACAGTCTACTAATAATAAAGTAAGAAGGAAGAGGCGTTTATGTGCAGCATGAAAAACCAGAGTGAGAGTGAACGTCTTAATGCACTCACACAAGAGTTCACAGCCGCATGACTCTGGGTTTGGTAGCTTCACTTTGAGGATGAATAAATTGTTCATACAGAAAGATGACATGAACATCCTTCATACGAGGAAAACTGGAGTGTAAAAATACTTTCACACCACCCTTTGGTAGCAGTGAGAAAACGGTCGGCTGCCTGTGTGTATGGATTAAATCATAAGAGTCTAAAAATGGCGTGACTGCTGACTGTGAGTTATGCTCAGATCTCCCCCAGACATGAAATGATCTGGACATCCATCACTCAGCCGCTACATGACATTTACAGCCACTGATGTGTTCGCTCCTTTGCCTTTGCTTCGGCGCTCTGAGCGATGATTTCAACTGAGATACAGACACGTACTGTACTCCCAGAGACGTCTCAGGGACTTTTCTAATCCAGCTTCTAAATCTGTGACTCTGACTCTTATCTTTACAAGTCCTTCTCATCCAAAAGACAAAAACATTCAAGATTTCTTTGTTCTTTGTTCACTGGATGGAAAAACTAGGGGTGAAACTCAAGTGGGAAGAGGACTTAAAGTGTAACTTTAAAGAAGACGAATGGGACACTATCTGCTTTGGCAGTCAACACTTCTCCTTTAATACTAGACATAAAGTTACTCAGTACAATCTCATCCAGAGAGGATGCTTCACTCCAGAAAGGTTAAACAGAACTAAGCCTGAATACTCCCCTCTCTGCCTGAGGTGCAAAAATTGGAATTGGCACATTGGTGCACATGTTCTGGGCCTGCTCACATCTTAGCCCACACTGGACATTTATAATGGCATCGCTCAGGTATTCAGATTCCCACAGATGCATGTGGAAAAAACATCAGTAGATACAAATACACACTACCAGTCAAAAGTTTGGAAACACCTTCTCATTCAAGGGTTTGTATTTATTGTAATTATTGTAAACACTGTATATTAATACCAAAGACATCAAAACTATGAAAGAACACATATGTAATTATTTAATGAACAAAAAAGTGTTAAACAAAGCAGAATCTGTTTTATATTTTAGATTCTGTAAAGTAGCCCCCTTTTTCCTTCATGACAGCTTTGCACACTCTTGGTATTCTCTCAGTCTGCTTCATGAAGTGGTCTCCTGGAGTGGTTTCTAATGAACATGAGCCTTGTCAAGAGTTCATTTGTAGAATGACTTTCCTTCTTAATGTGTTTGAGACCATCAGTTGTGTTGTTCAGAGGTAGGGTTAGTACACAATGGATAGCCTTATTTGACTACTGTTGTAATCCAGATTATGGCAAAACCAGATTATTTCATAGTTTTGATGTCTTCAGTATTAATCTACAATGTGGGAAATAATTAAAATATATAAAAAACATTGATTGAGAAGGTGTGTCCAAACTTTTGACTGGTAGTGTATGTATTTCTATTTTTATACATTTGTTTTGATTCCGCCCTCTGCTAAAAGCAAAACCCAATAAAAGGATTTCTTTGTTTCTCATGATTTGTTTTATAAAATTCGAGCTCTTGGCAACCTCACAAGTAGATTGAACCGTTCCAGGAGAGCAGGTCGTTACCAAAACTGAAAATAAATCTCTGTTTTCAATGATCAGAACAATCATTTTAACATTAAGCAAACTAAAACACAGTCACTGGTTTGATTATATTTCACACTGATCCTGGACACTAAGAATAATAAAGCAGCTGTGGAGCAGGCTTCCAGTTAAATCTATGACTAAAGCAATAAACTTTTTTATTGCAGCTTTCCAGAAACGTATTATGTAACTTCTTCGATATCTCCTTGGACTTCTTTTTGCATATTTTTTCTATAATGTAATTTCTTTTCATCTTCAACTATTTGCCCTCTCATTTAATAATAATTCAGTTGAGAATTAAATGTATTTGTAGCTGTATTAGTTTTATGTCTTTTTTAATTTCCTTGTTTCTTAAAAGTCCTGAATAAATCCTCCTCCTTACTTTTAAGTAAGAAAATTCAAGAACAAGTAAAACTTAACATTTAGCTCCTGGGATCAGTGATTTCTTCCAACGGTTTGAAGGTTGACAGCAGTAAAGTATGATTCAAATACATATTCTTCTTTTTCATATGTTTTCTTTTGAAGCAGCAGCACCACACAGAAATAAGTTAGCCTTGAAACACAGATTTATGGGACCAACTTGGCTGCAGCATAAACGTCACGCTCGCCAACTTCTATGATTCAAACATATAAAAATAAGTCATGCACATTGCTCTGTGTCAAAGATGCAAACATTTCTTTTTGCCTTTCGAGGGTTGAGATTTTCTTTTATTTAGACTTTAACTTAGCCCTTTGAAATGGTATGAAAAGTCTTTAATGTGTAGCATTGTTTTATTAATAACTTAATATCTTACATCATCAACTTATCTCTGAGTGCTTCACCCTAAAAACAACAAGACAAGACCTTCAGTTCAGAACACAGAGGTCTTATCTTTGTTCCTTCAGGCTGTTTGTTTATTTTGTTAAATCATTGTTATATTTGATTTCTTCCTTTTTCCTAGAACTTGTGTGAAACCTTTGAAAACCAGCTGTTAATGGATTCAGGCTCACAGCAGGTGATGCCTCTTCCTTTATAAATTAGACTTTATTTATAAAGCGCTTTTCATACAATGACATTGTAACACAAAGTGCTGTACATAAAAACAACTTAAAATAGAATAAATTTTTTTTTAAAAAGAGTAAATAAAAATGAAATACCCCCCCCCCCCATCCTAATCCCAACCCCAGCCCTGACCCCAAACCCATCCCACAATCCTAAGGTTAAGAACACAATATATGCAACAATAATAATAATAATAACAATGAAAATAAAATAAATAATTGAAAAGTAAAAAATAAGTTGCTGAACGAACTGAGGAAACGATCTCATGATATCTTAATGAGGAAATACTGGAGGATACATAAGATGTTAAAACTCGACACAGGAAATTAAACTCACCAAAATAAAATAAATTTCTAAGATAATAAAACACTAAAATATTAAACCATTAAAAGAAAATAAGATGCTATACTTGAAATAAGTAAGAAAATAAATAAATAAAATCAAAAGTGACAAAATTTGAACTAGATAATAAATAAATAAATAAATAAATAAATAAATAAAGTAAGGTGAAATAAAACTGTTATAAGAATAAAACTCAGTTAAAAGCAAGACTAAAAAGGTCGGTCTTGAGTTTGCTTTTAAAAATGTTTATGCTCTGTGTCTCTCTCTCTTTAATGTACCTTTACATTTTTCTTCCAGGTAAAACTCACTCTCTCTCTCTCTCTCTCTCTCTCTCTCTCTCTCTCTCTCTCTCTCTCTCTCTCTCTCTCTCTCTCTCTCTCTCTCTCTCTCTCTCTCTCTCTCTCTCTCTCTCTCTCTCTCTCTCTGTCTCTCTCTCTCTCTCTCTCTGGTCTGTGTGTGGACAGTTAAAACTATGACGGACAACCATCAAGTGAGGCCGTAAAGTCGAATCAAAGCCTGCATGAATCCCCAGCCCGTGTCTGTGGACTCTGCTGTATTTAGTCTGATAATAAACCTGAGAGAGACAGAGGTGGAGGAGCTCCGAGCCTCGCCAGGGCATGATAACACCTTGACAATTCAACACACATGTGCCGCGGCGTGCTGGGCTGCCGCCTCGGGGCAGAGCCTCAACCAGCATGTGGAAGAGGTTTTCCACTCAGCTGAAAGTCCAGCACCTCCAGTACAGCGGCCCCGGAGCCAGATCTAACTCTGAGGTTACTAGGCATCGAGGCCAGCTGCAGATTAACACAATTTGCACCTCCTCTCAGTGCAGGTAACACCCACACCTCCCCTGTGGAGGTCCAACTCGTCAGATTTGGCCCTTGGCTCCACCTTCACAAGCTTTCTTGTTAAAGCCAAAACAAAACACATAAATTCCATCGCAAGCACATAGAACGACATCCGTCTAAAAGCCAGGTTTTGTTACCAAAGATATTACATGAACAAAGAGAAAATTTAATTCAAACACTGAAATGAAATAAGAGAGAATCTAATTTAACATCACGGCTGTTTTTAAATGCTTGAACAACTTCTCCGGGCGTTCAGTTTCGTTCACGGCGAGCTGAGACACTGCGGCATTCATAGCATTTTCTCTCACATCCTGCCATCCATCCATCACTTAACCCTGCCATAACAAGCTCCTGATATCAAAGGACGGGACATCTGTGTTTTATATGTAAAGACCCTCAAAACACCTGCAAAGTCCACACTCCACTCGACAAGTTTGACATTTCCACAAAGAGGCCCTTGTTTTTTTTTCTCCCTGCCTTTGTCTCTTTATCTGATCAGAGTCAGATCAGGTTTATTAATACAGTGATCTGTGAGTGACGCCTGAACAACTTAAATTGAAATGTAACACATTCACACCAGCGAGCCCGAAAGGAAGGAGTTTTCAGGACGAAGGGAGTGTGTCTTTCTCTGCTTCGGTTTGTTTGTGCACTAGAAGTTTGAGCATTAACCAGGAGGGGTTAAATATTGAGCTTCAGGACAATCATTTCCTACGGTCGGACTCTGATGCACTCTTTCAGACAATGTACAGACGAGACTCACAAATAAACAACCCCAGAAGAATTAAAAGAAGACATACTGGTCCACCATAAGAGCTAGAGAATGTGAGGTTCAGCTGTTTTTGGTTTTTAGGAACTAAACCTGCTGGATGTCTCCTAGCAGGTTTAGCCTAGGCTGATTTATACTTCTGCGTCTCCCCTACGCAGCAGGGGCTGACGCAGACATGAGCACCACATACTTGTGCGTCGGTGTGTCCGTGTCGCGCAGCAATTCTCCGCCGAAACGCCTGAGAGCAGTGCGGTCTCTCCGATAGCCGGCCGCCTGCTTCCGGTCCCGCTACGATCTCTGTTTACTTTTCCACAGCGATTCAGAGCGTTTTATGTTAATCTACAGCTGATACATGTTGCTGTTTATCATACAGACATGATTACATGAAGAATAAAGAGGAGGAGATGAAATACACGGCCGATGTCCGGGATCCCGGAAGTGCTGTAAATGCGGGAAAGACAGAGCCGTCGAGCGGACCGATCACAGAGCTTGTGGTCCGCGTCGGCTCCAAGGGGAGTTACATTTTGGAGGAGGTGCACGTCAGCTACGTGCGTAGGCCTCGGCGTAGGTACGGGAGCTACGCGGACCCCCGGCGTAGGCTACGCCGTTGATTCAATGCAGAAGTATAAATCAGCCTTTAGAAGCAATACAAAGATGTCATTATTAGTTGGCAGGGGTGGACAGTAACAAAGTAAATTGAATTAAGTACAGTTTTTGAGTATCTGTACTTTACTTGAGTATTATTTTTTGACTCCCTTTGAAAGACAAATATCATACTTTGACTCCTCTGCATTTCTACCAATGCTCTAGTTACTCACTACTTTAGCTTTGAAGTCAGCTGATGAGTTTTCTTTTCTGAAATCAGATCCCAAAGACCGTAAACTGTTCATGTACTGGTGTTTGGTTTGCCTCAACGGTGTAGACGTACCTCGGTTGGCAATGATGGCTATAGCCGAGAAGGATGATGATTCTCTACCTGAGCACCCCGGTCATATTTTAAACCCATGTTTGAGGTTTTGAAATAAAGAATGATTGGTATTGTTGTAAATCTCTGATCTGTTTACCACACAAACAAAACATCACCATCTAACCTGAGAAAGCATTGTGGAGGTCTGTAGCCAGCGGTGGACAAAGAACACAACTTAATTACTTAAGTCAATGTATAGATACTCCATGTCAAATATTACTCCAATACAAGTTAAAGCTTCTCTGTCAAGTTATGACTTGAGTTGAAGTACTGAAGTACTTGCTTTTAAAAATACTGAAGTATTTAAAGTACTTTTTAAAATATCACAAAACATATTTTCACAAAGCATGAGTGCAGTCAAGAATGCATGGGTGTACATTCTGCTACGTTCTGTTTATTTTGAAAGTATTACTTGAAATCTCTAAAAAATATACCATGGAATAAAAACAGCAACGTAGTTTGAAATGCTCATCTGGAATTAAACAAATGTTTCGTAGCTCAACACGCTCTCTCAGGTTGGACAGTGAATGTTTGTATGTTTGGGCAGAGTGGGAAACAGGGAGAACATTTCAAACGCTACGTATCATCATTCATTTCAAAAACCTCTAACACGGGCTGAAGATATGACCATGGGTGCTCAGGTGGAGAATTATAGCCATCATTACCACCTCTAAATGAACTGCCTGATCTGAGTGAAATCTGCTCTGTGTTTGATCCACGTTCAACCGTGGAGACGCACGATATACAGATACGGCTAAAACACTGAGACAAACAGAACTACACAAACACAGTTTACTGTAGTGAGTAACTAGAGCATTGATAGAAATGTAGTGGAGTCAAAATGACAATAATTGTCTTTTAAATGTAGTGGAGTAAAAGTAATAAATAAAATACCATAGCTATGCAGATGACACACACATTTACATCACCATATCACCAGGGGATTATAGTCCCATACAAACACTGAGTAAATGCATTGAACAAATCAATGACTGGACGAGACAGAACTTTCTTCAGTTAAACAAAGAAAAAACTGAAATGATTGTTTTTGGAGGAAGAAAGGTTAAAGGTTACTGCTCAGCTCCAATCTGCAATGATGAAATGTTCAAACCAAGCCAGAAACCTTGGTGTAGTCATAGACTCAGACCTTAATTTCAGCAGCCACATTAAGACAATTACAAAGTCCGCCTATTATCACCTTAAGAATATATCGAGGGTTAAAGGACTCATGTCTCAGCAGGATGCAGAAAAACTGGTCCATGCATTTATCTTTAGCAGACTAGACTACTGTAACGGGGTCTCTACAGGACTCCCTAAAAAGTCCATCAGACGACTGCAGCTCATACAGAATGCTGCTGCTCGAGTCCTAACCAGGACCAAAAAAGTAGACCACATTACTCCAGTTCTTAGATCTCTACACTGGCTTCCTGTCTGTCAGAGAATAGACTTTAAAATCCTGCTGATGGTTTATAAAGCACTGAATGGTTTAGGCCCAAAATACATTGCTGATCTGCTACTACTTTATGAACCACCTCGACCTCTGAGGTCATCAGGTACTGGTCTGCTTTCAGTTCCTAGAGTCAGAACGAAACATGGTGAAGCAGCGTTTAGTCATTATGCACCATATATCTGGAACAAACTCCCTGAAAGCTGCAGGTCTGCTCCAACTCTCACCTCTTTTAAATCAAAGACTAAGACTTTTTTATTTGCCACTGCCTTCCTATCTTAGATTATTTTAACTCACTTTAAATTAAAATTTTAATGTAATTTTTAATATATTTCTAATTTTCCTTTTCTTTTCTGTTTTATCATATTTGTCATTTTAATTGTGTTCTTTTATGCCTGTCTGAATGTCTCCAGTGCTTTTAATGTTTTAATGTAAAGCACATTGAGTTGCCCTTGTGTATGAAATGCACTATACAAATAAAGCTGCCTTGCCTTGCCTAATAAGTACCCCAAAAAAATAATACTCAAGTAAAGTACAGTTATTAAAAAAATGTACTTAACTACACATTTGTTTTATTCCAGATGAACATTTTAAACTTGTCTGTGCTTGTAGTAACTTAGTTTATATTTCTTCGTATCATTTTTAGATATGAAGTCATGTTTTCTAGATAAACAGAACGTAGCAGAATGTACACCCAAAAAAAGTTTTACAGGAAGCGAAGGAAGCGAGGGTGGAAGGAATAAAAATGAGGAAAGGGAGAGTGATGAGAAGCAAAAAGTAGATCATTTAAAGGGGGAAGAGTGGAGGGTGGGGAGAAAGAAAATAGACGGAGAGAAGAGATATGAAAGAAAAGAATGAAGAGGAAGAATGCAGTCACTCATTTAACTTTCTACAATGATTTGATGATGATTCAAAACAAAAGGAGAGTTGCAGAAAGAGGGAGGGAGTGAAGAAGAGAGAGGGAGAGTGATAAAAAAGAAAAGAAGAAATGAAAAAAGGGAGGAAAGAAGAGGAGGAAATTAAAGGCCGATAAAGTAAGCAAGGAAACAAATAAGGGTGGAACAAATAGGAAAAGGGAGAAAGGACAGAAGGAGAACAGGGAGGTGTTTGCTGCTCCTACAAAGAGTTGACCCGAGTGAGCTTTTGGTGTTTTTGGTGGAGAGAGAGAGAGAGAGAGGGAGAGAGAGAGAGGCCGGGGCCCAGAGTGCTGACGAGAGGCTTAGCTGGTGTTGAGCCGCTTTGAGGGCGGAGCTTCCCTCTGCGGGGGCGGTGGAGAGGGGAGGGATGGAGTTGGGGGAGGTCGGATGGGGGGAAAGGGGGCTGGATTGCCCTCTGACACGACCCTGTCATATGAGAGGGGAACCTACAAGTACTGAAGGCCAACGAGATAGCTCAGACTAAGGTAAGACACTGCCTTTATCCACTCAGGTAACTGTGTTTTCACACTCTTTGAACTTTGGTGACTTTTTCTGCTTTGTTTACCTTTTCATAAATGTAAACACACAAAGATTTTTTTTAAAAACCAGATGAGCAACAGGGATGTGTTTATGTCCTGTTCAAGGCCGACATGTTGAACCAGTGAAATCTAAACAGGCCTGTGTGTGGAAAACAGAGAATGTAAAACAGAAGCCGGTTTAGCATAGCACTCTAGATACCACACACCAGGTGTTCTAGAAAGTCACCTGCACAATGTGCCCTCAGCAGCCCATTCACTGGGGCGCAAAAAGCTACACCTTTCACAACCTACAGGACAGAGGCTCACATTCATCACATTCAGACACACTGAGGAAATAACTACAGTAAATAATAATCATAAAAACAATAACAATGATTTGGTATGGAAAAAAACAGCACTGCCTGGTGGTAATATTTAATATATCTAATAAAAACAAACACAGAAAATGAAGCACTTTGTGGAAGTAGAGAAATGTAACAGAACTACTTATTATAGATATAAAGTTGTGTTTTTATTGACTACTGAAGCTATTTTAGCCTGTATATAACTTCTAATCAGATCTAAAATGTTATAAGTACAGTAAAGGTAAAGCTTTAGATGTTTCCACAGAGTGTAACATGTTTTTAAAAAGCAACAGGTGTTAAATCATGTCAGTTTTAGAGACACAGAGAGACGACCTACCTATCTGCTTCACAGACATTGAATGGAGCTTAAAGAACCGGCCTTCTTCAGTATTGTACTGCCCTCAAGTGTTCAGAGATGAACGCTTACACTGTGTTTGTACAAGAACGCTACTGTATGAGCTCTGCTGAAGAAGATTAGTGTCATTACTTGAAGACATAACGTCCAGAGTATGAATACTGTGATTGAATTAAATTGAAATGATACTCTGTGTTCATGCTCAGACATGAGTGCGCCCAGACACACTTTATAGTGTGTCTATTTAAAGACACAGACATCTAACAGCAAGGTGGGGGTGTCAATATTTCTGAACTGGAGGTAGTTTGGATTGAAAGAGGTGGTATTATGCTTTTTCATACTTTCCAAAAATTAAAATGAAATGTAAATATTAACCGTGAGGTAGGCAAACATGGGTTGGAGTAATCCACAGGCAAGAGGGACACTAAATTTGCTCAGATTGTGATATCACAGATTGGTAAATCTCCTTTAAAGAGCATAATGAACATCACACTCATCAAACAGACTCACCTTACTCTGTTCTTTATTGCTTGGTATTTTTTTTTGTCCCTTTCTTAACTTTCAAGGTCCAAAACAAATGGCCATATTTCATAATTTGTCATTTAAAATAGAGTAACACTGTTAATTTAACTAATGGGGATTTTGTAACATGGCAACAGTGGAAGAGGCTTCCGGAGTGCCTGGGGGAGCTTAAAGAGACAGTAGTGATTTTTTTTTGTGTGTGCTGTAAATGTACAGTTACAGAGGGACATTAAAGCTTGAAAATGAGCATCACATCCCCTCTTTAAGCCATGCAGAAGTAGTGGTTCCTACATACCAGTAGTTTTAGTTGTACCAATACCAGTTTTCATGTGAGTAGAAGCAATATCCCAATAATATTTACATTTTAAGTGTCTTAATTATCAATTTGAAGTGTTTATTTGTGGTAGTACTAGTTTAGAGTGGGAATAATTAAAGTAGTAGTACTGATAACCTTTGTGCTTTCTCTTCATAGGTTATGAATCTGCCCGGATTATAAAGGTCCTGTTGAGAGAGAATGAGTATATGTTTTCGGTAAGTATCTAACATCTTAATCTCTGTTCCCACAATGAGCTGCTTATTTAAAGAAATATATAGAAGCTCTCTTAAACTATTGAAACACAGGAGTCTATATTATATAATCTATAAAATGCCTTATTTTTAAAACGCTAAATTAGAGGAATTACTGTCCATGTCACTCTTATTTATGTATCTTTTAACAACAATTGAGGCTGATTTTTACAGATTTTTTAAAATAAATTTCATATATTATTTAGTTGATTGTTAGTTGAGTGGTAAAAAGTGAGCTGTTGTTGATGGATGGTGAGAAAGACCTGTTTTTGTTATCTTGAGTAGCAGGGAACAAAGGCTTTGTTTTTGACCTACACTTCATGTTTTTGTCAAATGAATGAAATAATTCTAAACACTGAAACTACAGCGAAACACTTTAAATATTCTTTGTACACTTGAGAGATATTTTTCACCAACGTTTGATATATTAATATTTATCAAACTGCAAACTGAGACAAGTTCAATTTGTCATAACACACCTGCCTGATCACAGCTTACAGACCTGGCACAAAGGCCTGTGAATGGAGGGTGCTCTACTCTGTTGTCGTGAAGTAACTGTTCTAGAAGTCTGTTGAATTGTTCTTGTTTTTACCGTCACGTACAGTATGCATTATTCAGGACTAAGGTGCGACCTGAGGAAGTCCTTTACATAGTTTACAAAAGCCTTGCAGCTGTTTGGAGTTTTTAGAGTCGACATGACGATCTAACGGGGGCTGGGAGTCAGCGCTGTAATTTTCAGGGGTGAATCACTCATATCAGAACTATTTCAGACCTTGGTTGTTGTTGTTTTTCACACTGTCATGGCTGCTGGAATATGTTACGTAAAGAATAGGCTTACCTGAAAGTTATGTTGGTTCTTACCTCTTGAAGTCTGCATTATTTTGCATTTAATTTCACTTAAAATAACAAACCCAGTCTACGTTTGATAGTACTGGTTCCTCTGACTTCAAATCTTGTCTACATTATGTTTTATGACATTATGTACTTATAGCCAACATACTTTCTGTTGGAACTGGAGAAAGATAAGGAGACTTGTTGATGAAAAGCTGCCCTCTGAAGAAAATATTGCAGCTAATTTTGGCTTATATTCAAGAAAATAAACACATAAGGTTTCAGAGTTGTACTTACTTTTAATGGCTTCTTCTTCTGTAGATTTCCAGTAGCATCAAAACATCACAGCTGGTCTCATTTGAAGTCCTGTAAGACAGTAATGCACAGGTCAGCAATTCAGTTAAAGCACAAGACCGTGAAATTAATGTGAAATAACATATATTTCTGGTCTATAGAGGGCTTAAGTGAGATTTGTGTATAGCATTTTAAGCTAGCGTTAACGAGTGACACCCAAGCTGCAAACTCCGGCCACGAGAATTGAAGCCAATGCGGAAGTGCTAAAATTTGCAGTTCCTCGAGTGTCCACTAGAGGCTGGCTCCTGAAGTACCAAATTCAAAATAGCCGATCTTTACAGCAGAAATAAACATGTTTACAGCCTGGTTCAAAAAACAAGTGTAGTCTGGATAGCTCATTTCTCTGTAAGGGGGTGAATTTTTTCATAACATGACAATTTCGAAGATATTATGATTACGAATTTTCCATTATGAGAGGTACAGCTGATTTGACTGACAGGAACACTGTAGCTGTTAGCTAGGATGCTCAAAGCCCGCCTCTTTACCTCACAATAGCTCGACAGAAGTTTGGTTGAGTTCAGCATATCCAATATGGCTGCCGCCGAAAATTGGCTTCAAAACTGCTTCAGGAACAGATGGGGGACGTCACGGATACTGACGTTAAATATGGACGTTGTGTTTTATCCACTGATTTCAGCGTCATGTTTGAAACCATAAACAGACGACTGGATAGCTGAAAGGTAAACTTTAAATCCACCTATAAGTCAGTTAAATGTGTTCTTTGTGTAAAAAGAAACTGTAGTGTTGATTCAGCTCATAAGTTGACAGCTGAAAGGCAGTTGATATCTTACCTTGGACGTCATCAACGGTAAATCCAAACAGCACTCCTGTCGACGGTTTAAATGTCACGAGCTATGGTCACGAGCCGTTATATAACCGTTAACTCATTAACTGCTGGTTGATGGACGCCGCTTATGATTCTACACGGTAATGTTAACCTGGTTGATTATGTTGACTCCTTCTTCGGTAAAAAGTTTCAAATCAGTTCAAAGAAATTTAATTATTCGACTTCTATTTGTTTCCAACTTCGGACTGAAGTCGGTTTAAGTTAGATTAATTGATTGAGACAACCTGTTAGCTTTCAGTTCCACTTACACAACCTATCTAAACTAGCTAGCCTCCACAAGAAGCTAGCGTTCAAACAGGACCATTAATTTAAACAGACGTTTAAAACTGTCTGTTTTCTTATTGAAGGTATTATCAAGATATAATATGTCTAGTGATGGTGTTCTGGGAAAGGTAGGAAGTATATTTTATGTACAGGCAAGGACTAAAACACATCACAAAAACAGACAAAAATACATCAAACTGACAAAAATATGAAAAGAATTGGGGGCCAAAAAATATTGCAACAATATTGTCAAAATAATATTATATAATTTTGTTAAATTATAATAAAATTACTCGAGGTGCTGAGTTTAAAAAAAGACAGGTTTATGCCACATGTTTTTCACAAGGCTACGTTATGCAGTACAGCTGAGGAGCCGTTTTTAACTGTAATAATTTGCTGTATATTTTTTTCAAAATTAAAAGAAATGTCAATTTTTTTTTCTGAATAAACTTCTAATTTTTTCAGTAGATATTTTAAATATGTCTGAATTTTAAGTAAGGCTACTTAAGGCAATAAAGCTGAGGAAAACATTTTAACTGTTAATAATGCTCTGTATTTTTTTTTCTAAATTAAAAAAAAAAAAGTCCAATTTTTCTAAATACATTTCTGAAACGTTTAATAAATATTTTAAATATTTGTGAATTTCAATTAAGGCTACTTAATGCCATAAACCTGAGGAAAAGTTCTTAACTGTTAATAATTTGCTTTATTTTTCTAAATTAAAAAAAAAATAAAAAATTTCTAAATACATTTCTAAAACATTTAATAAAAAATTTAAATATTTGTTAATTTCAGTTAAGGATTCTTAATGCCATAAAACTGAGGAAAAGTTTAAAACTGTTAATAAATTGCTATAATATTTATATTTATTTTTTTAATTCAAATTTTTCCTTAACACATTTCTTAAACGTTAAATAAATATTTTAAATATTTTGAACTTTATTTTGCAGATGCAACCCATATCCTTTTTTCTCTCTATTTCTTCAAGGATTTACTGTTCAGAAAAAGTAATTTATCAGATTTAAATACAGCTGGAAGTACTGTCAAATTTGAACATTAACACTGCATTACATATTAAATCAGACTTTCTTAAATGCAGCATTCACAAGTAGCTGACTGATGTATTTAGCTTTATCTAAATCAGGCAAAACAACATGGTTGATGGACAGAATGTTTTTTTTTCATGAAGTATTTTTCTCTGCTGGTATTGCATCATATACTCTTATAAAGGTCTCAATGCTGGGTCATTTAGCTGTTGTAGATGAGTTGTGTATGGATCAGATACATGGTTAATGGGTGACTATTTATTCATCAATGTTAAACCTGTTGTTTTCTAGAATCTTAACAACTTCAAATTAACTTAAAGAGTCCAGACTACAGCAAGAAGCTCTCTTTGTATGTTTGCGTGTTACAGGCCCGTGAAGACAGCATGTGAGTGTGTATCTCTGTGAACTACAGAGCACTGTGTCAGACGCTTCGTGTCCTCACTATAGCTGTAGTCACCATCAGCACATTTCCAGCTTGTGTAAACACAATAAGAGCCGGGGTTGCTCTCAGGTCACACACACTGTCAGAGGCTTTCAACACGGCTCTGTTCACGTTTGATTATGACAGACACAAAAACAACACGGCAGACACCTGGACTAACACAGACGAGGATTCAGGTTTTTGATTTAACACAAATTAAAAAAGGGAGAAAGTAGTTGCTTCATTTCCTCGGCCATGTCAGGTCACTGTTAAGTTGTTGACGACTGCGTGGTTGTGTACTTTTACTGATACGACGGGCAGCTTCACTTTGAGCAGTGATGTTGCAACTTCAGTCCTTCATGGAGGCTTTGTCATGTGCGAGTGAGCAGTGTTGTTTATGACAGATCAATAATTTGTGGTAAGTGTTGAAGCTGAAAGTCTTTGCATGGGGGTTAGTTTTTAATTTTAAGTGTCTGATCTTTTGTTTGTGCCTTAAGTGATTTTCCTTGAATGCAAATCAACAAATCCAGATGACACAGAGCTGGTCGAAGAGTGTGGAGTGGCTGATTGTAGTGAATAACTAGCTATGTTGAAGCAATCGGTGCAGAGAAAGTTTAAATTCAGAAGTTTTATCTTGTTATTATAGTGCGTGCATATGTTGAAATTCTATCAATTTAAACATAGTTGTCTTGTAAATGTTCAAACTGCTAACTCCTGCTCTCTTATCTCACGCAGAGAGGGGGGTCGCTGTGCAGAGATGGCTATGGTTTGCCTGACAGACTTTGAGGAGTATGCAAAGGAGCATCTCTCAAAGGCCACATGGGATTATTATGCAGCTGGAGCCGATGAATGTTGCACCAGGGACGATAATCTGCTGGCTTACAAAAGGTACAGAAGAGGAAAAAACATATTTGTCTCAGACTTTTAAAGGTTGAAACAAACACACAATTTTAAGTGTCTTAGAAAAGTCAGCAATTATTTTTAATTATACTTTATTAAAGATAAGAGCCTGAGCTTATCAGGTTCCAACTGCGAAGAGTTTGCTGGCTACTTCAGGGAGAAAATACTTAAAATTAGGTCTGGTATCTGCCAACAAAACATGCACACTGCACTTTTACCTGTACCAAATGTACCCTGTGATGACAAGTACGGCTGTTTTGACCTGGTTGATGCTGACACACTGAGGAGGGTGGTAACAGAACTGAAACCCTCCACATGTTCCCTTGATCCCATCCCTACCTCCCTTTTTAAAACTGTTTTTAATTCTGTATCGGAAGACATACTCACCATAGTAAATTATTCTCTACAGCTGGGTGTCTTCCCAAATGATTTTAAAACTGCTTTAGTGAAACCTCTTTTAAAGAAAGGGAACTTAGACATTTTATCACCAAGTAATTTTAGACCAATTTCAAATCTCCCATTTTTAAGTAAGATTTTAGAGAAACTTGTTTTTATCCAGTTAAATACCTTTTTAAACTCAAATACCAAATTTGAAATGTTTCAGTCAGGTTTTAGAACACATCACAGCACAGAGACCGCCTTACTAAAAGTAGTAGATGACATCAGGAAAAACCTTGACAACAGCAAACCTACAGTCCTGGTGCTACTTGACCTCAGTGCTGCTTTTGATACTGTTGACCACCAAATTCTTTTAAACAGATTAAGTGAGTATGTTGGCCTGTCCGGTAGTGTTTTTAAATGGTTCGCATCCTACCTCTCTAACAGAAATTTTTATGTAACAATCAACAATCAAAATTCTGAACATCATGAGGTTACCTGTGGGGTACCGCAAGGATCAATTTTAGGACCGTTACTTTTTAACTTGTACATGCTTCCCCTGGGCAGTGTCATCAGGAGACATGGCATAGATTTCCACAGCTACGCTGATGACACTCAGCTCTATGTGGCCGTGTCTCCTGATGACACTGGGCCGATTGACTCACTTTTTAACTGCATTTTAGATATTAAAACCTGGATGTCACATAACTTTTTACAGCTCAACCAGGAAAAAACGGACGTACTTGTCATCGGCTCAAAGGCTCAGAGAGAGAAACTGGCCTCCACACTAAATGTTCATGGACTTAATCAAAGCCAAGAAGCCAGAAACCTAGGTGTTTTATTTGATTCTGATTTTAATTTTAAACCACATGTTCGTTTTATCACCAAAACAGCCTTTTATCATTTAAAGAACATTTCTAGGGTGAGGCCGTTTCTCTCTCTGAGCAACACAGAGAGACTAATGCACGCTTTTATAATCAGCAGGCTGGACTACTGCAATGCTCTCCTTTCTGGTCTTCCAAAGAACACAATTAACAAACTGCAGTTAATACAAAATGCAGCAGCTAGAGTTTTAACGAGGACCAGAGGGAGAGCACACATTACGCCTATTTTAAAATCTTTACATTGGCTGCCTGTTGCTTTTCGTATTGATTTTAAAATTATTTTACTAGTTTTTAAGGCACTGCATGGCCTTGCACCAGACTACATCTCAGAGATGCTTTTAGTATATAAACCAGGTAGGTCTCTCAGATCCTCCGGCTCCTCTCTTTTAGCTGTTCCTAAGAGCAGAACTAAAACATTTGGTGACGCTGCTTTCAGCCACTACGCTCCCAAACTATGGAACAGCCTGCCGGAGGATCTGAGAGGAGCTGATGGAGATATTGAGACTTTTAAACGTAAACTAAAAACATATTTATTCAGTCTGGCTTTTATGTAGGGTTTAACAATTTTATTACCTACCTTTTATTAGAATATTGATTTAAATGTTGCTTTATT
This sequence comes from Notolabrus celidotus, assembly GCF_009762535.1. Taxonomy (NCBI): domain Eukaryota; kingdom Metazoa; phylum Chordata; class Actinopteri; order Labriformes; family Labridae; genus Notolabrus; species Notolabrus celidotus. Next base: position 32,531,520 of record NC_048281.1, on the reverse strand, counting down.
ATTTTAGTAATTTTAACTGTTATCTTATTCTATTTTTATGTATTTATTCATTCATTTATTTAATTTTATTTATCCACTCAGTTTTATTGATATTTTTCAGCCTTAGTTTTATTTTTCAACTCTTATCCTTACCTTTTAAATCTATTTATTTTAACTATTTTTATTTCTTAATTTTGATGCTTTAACTTATTTTAATTACACATATTTTATTTTGGTGTGCATTGGTCTCTATTTTATTTTATTTTTATGTTGTTCTTATTTTTAATTTGTATTTTTATTAGTTTTATTATTATCATTATTATTATCTTCCACTAAAATGTCTTAGCATTGTCTCATTTCTGCTTCTTTCTTGTTTTCAATCGCTGTAAAGCACTTTGGGTTGCATTTTATTTGTATGAAAGGTGCTATATAAATAAAGCTTGATTGATTGATTGATTGATTAATATAAGAGTTTTGAGATATGCGGACCAATTTTAGAGGGAAAATTCACAGATTAACTAGAAAATTTTGCTTGAATAAAAACTGAACTTTTTGAGAGGCTTGTGCACCGATTTTGCATCATAATGACTTTGCAAAGATACCTAGAACGCTGCTCTCTTTTAGAATAAATGAATCCTATTTTATTCATCATCAAACATCAACGGTCAGTCTTAACTCAGACCTCGGGTTTCTCTGCTACATGTGCTGCAGAAAGTGCTCAGAGTGTTGTAAACAGTGGAGTGAGAGCACACCTTATCACTTCTAAATCATCCCAGACATTGTTTTCTTCATTTTAAGCTCCAAAATGTTAATTGTGGCACATGTCAGAAATGCATATTCAACACTTTTATTTCTAAAGCTGACTGCCATGTAAGAAGTCCTTCTATTAAAAGGACATAAATACATGTTTTAACTTGTGACTGGTGTTTGTGTTGTCTTTAATCACAAATAGTCTGTTACATTTGACCTGTTACTGTTTGTCTGTTTGTCTTGCATGCTGCTGTGAATGAGAAAGTGTTTTAAAAGTTGCATTACCACAGGGACAATAATATCATGATTTTTCTTTGCATGCCTCTTCCTGCATTTCTCTCTGACACTGCCTCTCCTCCGTGTGATGTTTGGGGACATGCATGTTTTGGCTACACAAGGCTGTTACCATGGATTTGTTTGCCGGTGCGTTCGAGGTCAGATTAGACATTTATTCCCCGCAGGAGGAACTCTTAAGATGATCTAAAGTCATAGCTTTAGGAAAAAAAAGAGAATCTCAGAGCGTTCTCTCTTCTTTAAAATACGACATGTCTTACACAAAACAACATCTCAACATGGTGTCATCTCAGGAAGGATTACTCCTTGAAGAACTATTTGAGTTTACTGGATTTTGAAGATTTTGCAATGCTTTGAAAAAAAGTAGGGTTTGGTTCATTAGGTCAAGATTATTTCTCACCAAACGATGAAAAGATGTTCAGATATGTTGAAAATTGTAGAGTTCTACATTTGAATGGTAGAATAAGTCAGAAGTTTTTATTGGATACTGTAAATACAAACACATTTGAGACTGCTCTGATTGAAAGTTCTTCTAAGGGGCGCTGTTGGCCTAGTAGTCTAAGCGTGCCCCCCACAGAGGTCACAGTCCTCATCGCAGAGGTCACAGGTTCGACTCCTGACCTCTATGAGTTGCTGCATGTCTTCCCTCGATTTCTACTCCTCACATTTCATGTCTATCTCCAGCTTTCCTATCCAATAAAGGCACAAATGCCCCAAAACATAAGTTTAGAAATGTTCTTCTTTGCTCTGTGCTTAATCCAGGATTCGTCTGAGGCCCCGTATCCTGCGTGACGTGTCTGTGAGCGACACACGGACCACAGTGCAGGGGACAGAAATCAGCTTCCCAGTCGGTATCGCACCAACCGCCTTTCACTGCCTCGCCTGGCACGAAGGAGAGGTGGCCACGGCTCGAGGTAAGGACTGTTAATGTGTCTTATCTTCATGGATCCAGAAACCATGTTACTGCATTTGAGAAGACTGAGACCTGGCGGATAAAAAAAAGAAGCAGATAAGAAGTCAGTGCTTCAACACCTAATGCTGGAAAGTCAATTAAAACAAAGGAAACAGAAAAACAGACACTAGGAAATATTAACTTCCTGAGCAATTAAGGTAAACACTCCAGTAAAGCTTGGCTAATTCACCATTCAAAAAAATTAAATCAATACTCCTTTTATTATTAAATTAAACTTAGTTGGTTACAAAGTTATATTTATTATTATTTATAAATTATTCTCCCCTATTTCTTATGATTGGTGTTTTTAAATGTCCTGTATCAGCCAATTTTGATTTCACACCTCAAAAAAGTGTCAAATTTTAAGTTATGATATACTTTTTTATTCAGATAATAAGGACGTTGCATGATAGAACGTAGTGATACATCAACTCAACTTTGTTTATACAGCACCTTTCATACATATAAACATGCAGCCAAAGTGCTTCAAAAAATAACAGAGACAGAAAACAGCAGCAATGGTAAAATTATAAAAGGCAGGATTATAAATAAAATACTTAAAAACAAAATAAAATCAATAAAGTAAAATTAATAAACTAATTAAGAGTGGAAAGAAAAGTTAAAAATAAGGTAGCGTTAACAAGATCAGATATAGATAAATAAATAATTAAACAATATAAATAAATGTTAAAGCAATGATTATAATAATAGTAATGCAGTCAAGGGCTAAAAATGAATTACTCCAATTTAAAAGCCAGATTAAAAAGGTAAGTCTCAAGTTTACTTTTAAAAACTCCCAGATAAATGATGAATAAAATTAGAAAAATAGAGTATAAATAAGGAAAAAAGATAATTAAATAGAGAAATAAAATAAATGAAAATAATCATGTGGTCTTGGTCTCCTGCATATATGAAAAATTGATTAGTGTCTTGCTCACAAAACTATAAAAGTTTCAGAAACCCTTTCTTTTTAGTCAATAACAATAGAGGTATACATTTTGAACACTAGAGGGCAGCAGACTCCAGTAACAGTGTCCTCCTGTGAGGAAGGTACTGGTCTGGCCTTCTCTCTGTTGTCTGAACAAACAGCCATCTAGCCAGTAGTGATGGGAATTCCGGCTCTTTTTAGAGAGCCGGTTCTTTTGGCTCGGCTCACTACAAAGAGCCGGCTCTTTCGGCTCCCAAGTGGCTCCCAAGATTATTTCTTGTTTGAATGACTGTATTACCTAAAATAATGTTAAATTATATGTCAAATGAATTACTTATGTAAAAAACATACATTATATCAAATGTGTATCATTTAAAAGGCTTTATTTTTATTCTCAACATGGAGCAGAGTGTTACAGAAATTAAATTATAAAGTACAAAAAACAAGACTCATCTCAATTAGACAAAAAGGTCCAATCTCTGATGTCTGTATATTATTTATAAACTTTGAAAAACCTTCATAAACAGCAGGTTCCCTTCACTGTCTTTATTCTTCCAACTGCACTGATGGAGAAACAGTTGTAATGTCCATGACCTGGATGACTGAGAACCTTCACAGACAGATCTAATGTGCATTTGCAGGTTTTTTGTAGAACCTAATTGATGACATTTTCATCTCACACAGTCTACACTCTGCCTTTGAACTATCTCTGCCATTGAAATGCGTCCACAGTTTGCTGCGTTTCCTGCAGTCACTCGTTTTCTCATCTTTCCAGCGCTTTCTCTGTGTGTCACGCATGTTCTCCCTCTCGTCTCCCTCCTGTTGGTGTGCTCACTGTGTTGTGTGTGTCTGTAACCCCTCCCCTCCCCGTTCTGCTTAATGTAGACACGTGATTGGTCAAGACGCCACCACATGTCTTGACCAATCACGTGAGGCTTTAACAGAAAAATACGAGAATAATAAAAAAAAAAACGGCTCCCAGTCAGGAGCCGGCTCCGGTCGTTCACTTCAAAGAGCCGGATCGTTCGCTACCGACACATCACTACAAGCCAGTATCCATGTGGATTTACACACAGTCAGTTTAACACTGGCTAACCGAAGTCATGAAAGTGATGAATTCTGATGAATAAAAGCAGACGTATGAGGAGACACTTGACATGTTGAAAGTCACTCTCCCTACATTTCCTTTTAAATGCCTGAATGAAATATTGGTATGACGCCTGAAGCTGTGCCTTTACAAAAAACACTTAACCTCACAGTTATCAAGGTAAAGGTCTTTAGAGATGAACAGCTCCAGGTTTAAGTAACGGTTGAGGCACAAATCCAGCTCGTACTGGTCTTTGTTTACAAAAGAGTCATCAGTGAAGTGGCACAAACTGCTGCTGCTGTCCTGAAAACATAAAAACTTCCCACTGCTTTCAAGTTTGGGAAGAGAACATAGCTAAGACTTTCCTTCACGACCAAAAGAACACTTAAAAGCAACTGTGCTAAGATACTAAATCAACAAAGTGCAGAGAGGAGGAAGAAGCTCAGCGGTGAGATGGATTTTCCAGCTTCTGGGTGGGCTTGTCCTTTAACGACAGGTTCAGGCCAAGTCCTGCAAAAACACAGATAAACAGAGATCAGCAGAACAGGTTTAAACAGTATCCCCTCAATCCTCATCTCACAGCCACCGAGGCTCTGAACACCTGCTACATCACCAGCACCTACTCCACCTGCTCCGTGGAGGAGATCGTTGCAGCAGCACCAAACGGGTACCGCTGGTTCCAGCTGTACGTGTACCGGGACCGGAAGCTGTCCGAACAGATCGTGCACCGCGTGGAGGGGCTCGGGTACAAGGCGCTGGTCCTCACCGTCGACGTCCCTTACACCGGAAAGAGACGCAACGACATCCGCAACCAGTTCAAGCTGCCGCCACACCTCAAGGTCAAGAACTTTGATGGAGTGTTCCAGGTAACAGTGTTGTAAATACAGATTGAGTATAACTGAAGTGTCAACTCATTAAGTCTTGTTATCAGACACTAAGTGGCAGCAGTGACATAATAAGTCCAAGTTACCTGATAGAAGTGGTTCCAACAGAGCACAATCAGCAGTTGGCTCTAACATCGGTTGCTTTCCCCCACATACACTTTAAGCAGGAGACAGCTGGCCCAGAGGAGTACGGGATCCCAGCCAACACCCTGGATCCCTCCATCAGCTGGAAGGACGTGTACTGGCTACAGTCCATCACCCGCCTGCCCATCATCATCAAGGGGATCCTGACCAAGGAGGACGCTGAGCTGGCTGTGGAGCACGGCGTCCAGGGCATCATTGTTTCCAACCACGGGGGAAGACAGCTGGATGGAGGACCGGCCTCGGTAATGACTGTTTCTTTTCAATGTGGTGTTTATAGCAGGGGATACAAGTGGACAAAAAATGTCACAACCAGCAAAGACATAACCCGGGGAGGCTTTAGGAGTCGCAAAAGTTTGTTTATCGGTTCTGAAAGTCTGACATAAAGAATTCAAACTCTGCAACAACAACAACAAAAACACATCTTGTCAGTTCATGTTAGCATATCTGCGTCAAAGCTGCAGCTCCAAAGTGTTTTGACCTTGTTTCCATCCTCTCCTCTCCCGCTGACAGATTGACGCTCTGTCAGAGATCGTGGACACGGTGCAGGGTAGGATCGAGGTCTATCTGGATGGAGGGATCAGGACTGGGAGTGATGTGTTGAAGTCGCTGGCCTTGGGAGCAAAGTGCGTTTTCATTGGCCGTCCAGCCGTATGGGGCCTTGCATACAAGGTAACAACAAAGCTTATCACTGTGTGTGTGTGTGTGGGGGGGGGGGGGGGGGGGGGGGTCTCAACATACTAAGCTTCTGTCCTTGAGGCTTCAGCTTATCTATCTCTAAATACATCTATAAAATCAGGATTTGTATGCACTGAATATCTCACTGATAGAACAAGAACCAACAGCAGCCCTTCTGTTGCAGAAGCTCTGTAGATGCAGAGCGAAACTTTGAAGAATAATTGAGTCTTTATCAATCAGTAAACAAGATAATAAATGACAGATGATGTTTCTCAGTAAGAATTAAGTCTCTTAAACAAGTTTTTACGGGGTTTAGTTGCAGGATTAGAGATTGTTTTGGTCTTTTGGGGTGTTAATGAGTCCTCTGTGTGTTTCAGGGTGAGGAGGGAGTGAGGGAAGTACTGCAAATCCTCAACGATGAGTTCCGTCTGTCCATGGCTCTGTCAGGTAAACTGAAACCTTTCACTTTGGCTCTTAGTAAGAACAACAGTTCCTCTCTCCACTGAAACAAACACTAAGTTTTATATTCATGTGATGCAGGTTGCCGGAACGTGGCAGAAATCAACAGGAACCTGATTCAGTTCTCTAAACTCTAACAGAGCAGCAGAGGGCAGCACTGAGGACACTTACATAACAGCACCCGCTGACAGGACTCACTACTGAACAGAAACAACACGTGTTTAACACGAGCCTGAGACTCTCCATCATGTCAGAGAAACTGAAAGACCACGGAACTCTTGACTTTATCACGTCAGGAAACATAAGAGCTGCTTTTGATCTCCGATTTGTAAACAGTCAAGGATGTGAGGCCGTGTTGGAGGAGCTGAGGGCCGGCAGCCTCAGGCTGCAGATTAATCAAGTGACTAATGAAAGAGTGTTTAAAGATCTTACTAAGAATCCAATATTTTGGTTTTATGTTACATAATAATGACAGAGCACAGATAGAGATGATGGTTGTGGTTGAATAAACACAGGCTGATGTGAAGATCTGTTGCATGTTTTGGATCTGTTGTGTCCAGTTTTTGGTTGTTTGTTTTTTAACTTAAAGACGGCAGAGTCAGGACAGAAGCTCAGATCTGTATGACTGTGGGTGGAGGAAACAGCAAAATGCTTATCTGACAATTAAGGAACAATCATTTTTAGAGGGAGTGCAGGCCATATTATTAATGTATCATATGCCATTAGACATCCCCTTACAGAGGCTTCACCAGAGAGTGCCTCTGTCTGTGTTTGGGCTGCAAAAGACTCAAAATTCCTCCACTAAATCCAACGATACTGGAAAAATAACATCGCAGAAGAAGAAAATATACAAACCCCAGTTCCATAAGAGATGTGATGCTATTTTAAATGATGCTAAAAACAGAATTTGCTGGTTTGCAAATCATTTAAAGCTTAGATTTAGTTGTAAATAGTGCAAAGACAACACATTAAAAGTTTAAACTGAACATTTTATTGCTTTATGACAGATATAATCTCATTTTAAATTTGATGCTAGTACCTATAGGACCCTCCAGCTTGGAAAACAGCTGATCTTGGCATGCAGCGCACAGCTGGTGAAAGAATAAGGAAGTTCAATGGTTGAGAGAATCTAATGCCAAACATGAAGGCTACCTGACGGCAAGGTACAGACCAGGAAACATCCTTGGTACACTGTACTCTCAAACTCATTTATAATTTTGTAGGTGGATGGCTAGAACTGATGGCTAACAATAATCACCTACATTTTTAATATGCACACTAATGCTTTAATGTGCAGAAGCTTCAAGAGCAGGAAGACCATTCATGCATAATCTGATCTAGAGGGAAGAACACAATTGGTGCACCTTTTTAAGATAAGATAAGATACTCCTTTATTCGTCCCACAATGGGGAAATTCATGGAGTTACAGCAGCAAATAAAAAGGTGTAGAGTACAAGAATTTAACAAGAATATATATAGGAAAGATATGTTCCTCAAAGACAACAGCTTAGCCATAATTCTCCTGTCAGCCACCACATCCACAGGGTCCAGGACTGAGCTGTCCTTCTTCACCAGTTGGTTCAGTCTTGCTCTCCTGTAACCTGACACAAACTTAAAACTACATTTCTCAATTTTCTGATTTGAAACTAAAAATAAAATCTAGTCATCAAAAAAAGGAAACTAACCCAGTAAGAGTTTCCATCTGACTCTTACCAATACCTCAAAACAGTGACGTATAAACTCCCATTTCAAAAAGTCAAGACAGTACAGTAAAGAAGAATAAAAACAAGTAATTTGATGAAATATTCCTCCTCTTGTTTGATGCCTGTCTCGTCTACAAAGGCCTCTTATTGTGTAAACATGTCCAAAAACCTACAAACCTTGTGCAACTCTTTGCTTATTTCACTAACAGCGTAACAAGTGTGTGACACCCGGGTGTTTGGTGAGCGTGAAGATGCAGATGCCGAGAAAGAGAAGTAGTACAGGAAGTGGCTGAGGTCTTGGTTAAGGCAAAGAAACGGTGATGCTCGATGCACAGATGCTTCACAGTGCAGCAGACATTTCCTCTCACAGCTCTGCTGGCTTACACGATCAGGCTGGAGTCAAGCCTCGGGGCCAACCTGCTGCGGCGGATTTCTTCCAGGTACGTCACCCATGTCTGTGTATCTCTTTGGATCCAGCTGTGTGTGAGGCACCAGGAGAGTGAAGGACCACAGATCTATGTTTGTCTCTGTTTCAGCTGCACAGGATGGAACTTTGTAAAGCCACACGGAAGGGTTATGGTACCCTGTTATCAATATCTGTAGTGTAGTGTGTGTTTTTTATGCTTTAAAAGATGCACATTTTAATTACAGTGTACATGCAAAACCTCAACTTGAGACAAAAGTTGAAAGTTTCCAAGAAAAATGTTAAATTTCATCACTTTTAAAATTAAAAGTTAAATTCAAATGCAATGTTGCAGAGCAGTGAAAGAAACAGAAACCAAGTAATGAGACTAAATGAGATGATGCATGCTCAAGCTTGTGTACCTAACACATTTTTTGAATTACTGCTCCTCTAAGGTTTTCATTTCATCATCTAGTTCAGAGGGTTTGTCCGTAATGGAACATCTGAGCAGCTGCAAAGAGAAACCTCCTCTGAAAACATCAGTTTGACATCAGCAGAGTAAAAATAAAGGCAGCAGCACTGTTAGGCTTTGTTTGTAATTAATCTGCAGAAGCTACAAGATATTAACTTCAAATGTAGTTTTAGTTTAAACTAAAAAACATGAAGGAAAGTTTGTTCTGTGAGCAGCGGAGCTAAACCACTTCAAACGTTGAACTAAACTAGGAAAAAGAGAACAACGGGATCAACATCTTGAGACAGAGGAAACATCTTGAATCAAAAGTGATATGAAGAAGTTGCCAGAGATGAGTCATCTAACAGAGGCTGGGTGCATAAAAGTGAGGGGATTGGAGAGGACTTGGCATGAACAACTCAAAAGTCATGGTGGAGACTGAGAGCAGGTGCACATATATCAGTGTGCACATCTCAAATGAGCTCACTTGTTGAAGAAAGCACGGAACCATCTGAGGAAGTTTAAGATCTCTGATTCACTGCAAAAAAATGTCACAACTGAGTCTGTGCTCTCAGTAAAGTGATACTCTGCCCACCCTGCAAAATATCTACATCCAGGTGGTTTAGAAAGAAAGCAGGGCTGATAACGAGAGACTTACATCCCCCTGATCACAGCCTGTTTCAGTCTCTACCTTCAGGATGATGGTGACGCTCCCTCAGGTCAAAGACTGAGAGGATGGAGACACACAGACTGTTGATTCACAGACGCTTGTTTGACATTTGGCTGCTCACCAAACTCACGCCTACTTTTGCCAATGCACTTACACTTTATATGCATAATTTGATTATTTTACAACATAGTTTTTATCCTCAAGATGCACTTTTATACTGTTTTAATTATGCATTTACATTTCTGCATGCTCTCAGGTGTATCTTTTAATGTATGTAACTGTGTCCTTGAGTTTACATGACTGTCTTTGTTTTATTTATTCTCATGTTACCACACCCGGTGATGCAAACTAACATCCCTGTGCTTGCTCTTGTTGTAAATACACGTGACAATCAAGAGCCTTGAACGTTGAACGTTGAAATTTGTGACCTACATACTCTGATTTTTTTTCCTTTATCTGTCAAGTTCTAAACCGAATCAGAAAACTACCAAAGCATACTAAACATGTTGACTGAAGCTCCTCTTTGTCTCCATGTAGGAGATCTCAAAGGCGTAACAACAGTCCCCATCCCCCAGAGGCCAATGACATGGGGTAAGGTGTTTTTGTGTTTCAATGTTAGAGCAGAAAAGAACATGCACACAGACACACACACGCACACACGCACACAGACACACACACGCACACAGACACACACACTGCTGCTCCAGTTTAATGCGCTCCAATGACGTGCAGAGAGATGTCAGAGTGAGAGGGCTGCACACGATCTAACCCCCTCTGAGCTGTTGGGGGTTGGGAGCCTTGCTCAAGGGCACTTCTTTAATTTCCGGAGAGGTAACTGACAGCTCTCCAGCAGGCAGTTTCAATAACCATACTCTGGTCCGTGTTGGTACTTGAATCAGAAACCTTCCAGTTCCCAAGCCTGCGGACTGAACCACCGCTGCACCAAATTTGAGTCTATTTATATCTTTGCATTTTACCACCTGTATCGAGTAAAGAGAGTAAGTGGGCTTGTAAGTGTGATATGCCGTGTGAAAATGTAATCAAAGTCCACGTATGTTTTGACCGTTTATCAATAAAAGACTTTAAATAATCTGATACAAACAGAGCGTAACTTACAGCAGCAAAGATGACGAAAATAAGACCATAAAAGAGATGACAAAACAAACAATCAACATAGGTAAAACACATTACAGCTCCTACAGTCCCTGAGAGTGATGCTACATTTAAACAGTCTTGTTTAATTTAAGTTATAAAAATATTTCATTTGGTTTTGAACAACATCACACATGATTAAAGTCATACATTTACCTATTTTCACCAAGTCTGATCCTCTGCTTGCATTTATTGTTCGTTTCTTTTTTTTTTAAATCTAACCACTATGACATATTTTCAAAGTTTAATGCTATTGATGACAGGAATTGCAACATATTAGTGTTGTGATTATGATCAATCAATCTAGCTTTATTTATAGATCCCCTCTCATGCAAATTGAATGCTATTCAAAGTGCTCTACAGCCATTGAAAACATTTAAAAATAAAGTATATAATGACTAAAAATAAAAAAGAAATGGATTTAGAAGTAGAGATTAATGCACCAATTGCAATAAAATGTATATAAAAAGGAAATAGTTAAGAAATAAGTAAATAAAAGATAAAACAGGACTAGTTAAGACAATAAAAAAGGTAAAGATAAAAGTCTAAGATAAATAAAAGCACTAAAATAGCAACCAAAAAAAAAGGGATTGAATGATAAAAAATTAAAGAGTTTGAAATGTTATGCAGCCAAACCTTTAAGATCAATTTAGAAATGTGCATTGAATAATATTTTTTCTGACATTGAAAATTAAAATTTGTTTTGGAATTTAAAAAAAAAAGGTTAAAAAAAATTAAAAAAAAACTCCCAGTGTTCCTTGGATTATAGCAGCAGGTTTCAATCCTGTGTGTTTGATTATTTATTCTAACAACTTAAAAAAGTTGAACTTAAAATGTGTTCTCCAGATCAAAGTTAAAATTAAAAGTTTAAAATGACTAATTCCATGTTTTGATTCACTCATCATTTTCTTGTCTTTTATTCATATTCAGTAGTCAAGCATGTTCTTTATTTATACTCTTACTGTATGTGTTTGTTTCAAAAGGAGAAGTGGTTTTTGGTAAAATGGCGTGTTTCCTCCTTTTTCAGGTCAACACGCCGTTAAAAACAAAGTTCTTCTGTAAACTGCAGCGAGGAGGAGGAGCTTTACTCAGAAAACACTCCTTTAATGAAACCTCAGATTAGAGCTGATTAAACTTGAAGTTTTTGGCCATGCAGGCTTTACAAATCCAACTGTGGGAAGTGGTTTCTGAACACAACCTTAGAGGAAGTGATGAGAGGAACAACAAAAGGCCTTGAAGTAACCGTGTACACGGCATAACAGCCAAAACTGTGTTATGAACTTCAGACATCAATCGGTCTGTCTGAGCGTGAAATTAAATAACATAAAGTGCCGTGAAGCGTCTCACTCGTCCTCCTCTTTCTTCTCCTCCTCCTTGTCCTCTGCAGGGGAAGCGGAGATGACAGCGGGCCGGGGAGGCTGAGCCGCACGTTGTCTCGTCTGGGCAGCAGGCATCAGTCCAGAGATCCTCAGAGGCATCCACCTCCGCCAGAGAGACCTCCGCCTGCTGCTCCTGCGCCTGCTCCTGCTGCAGCTCAACGAGGTGTGCACTCTTCATCTTCATCTACAGCTCCTAATGTGAAGAGGATAATCACACACACCTAGGGAGTATTAACCAGTGTTTCACACAAACTTCCCTTCTTCTGGGTTTGACAGATGACAGGCCTCCACCAGCTCTACCGCAGGCTCAGGCTGCAGCTCCAGCAAAGGCTACTCCCCCACTACCCACCGAAAAAACCCCTAAACGCCCTGACAAATCCACAAAACCCAAACTTCCCCCTCGACCTCTGAGCAGATTGTTCAGCAGCACTGACCACGGAGGAGCTGTGTTACAGGTACACATCTGTGACTTATTAACTAAATGAAAACCTCCTCAGAGGCTGAAATGTTCAAGTACAGAGGATTTTTCAACACCACACAGTTTATGTCATTATATTTTTCCTCTAGCTCTACAGCACAAAGATGCAGAGAAGACTTTTGTACTAACTGACAGTACTTCAGGAGTTTCTTAATATCACTAATCTGTCAATCAAGCCTGCAAATGTTAAAGTTTGAGTCATTTTTGTATTTTTCTGCAGGGTTGTAATATTTTTCGGGGAGATGAGACTCTCTGTGACGTTGTTTTGGTTCCTGGAGACAGCACAGAAACTTTCCCAGTCCACAGAGTCATCATGGCCTCTTCTAGTGACTACTTCAAGGCCATGTTCACAGGTGAGTTCACCTGTTTGAGTTGGTTTGAAGCAGACTTCATATAAAAACAAAAGTAAGAGACTACAGCCAACAGGTCTGTGAAGCTTTTCCCAAACACCATCTGTGTTTGGAGTTATTGATCAAGGGATTACAAATAGAAGCATATTTCAATACCTCAGCCAAGTTGGCAGTGTTGTCTGAGTCCGTTCCTTGTACTTTTATAAACTGGACCAAATATTGACAAAACTTTCAGGAAGCTTGGTGCAGGAGAAGTCCAAGTCATCACAAAGCATGAAACATTTGGAGCTGTTCTGGATCTGAGTCACAAACAAGAAATAATATTGACTGAACTGCGTGGTGTCAGTTTGTCTATGGCAACGTTAGTGATTAGACAACATCTCAGTCACATCAAACATCTCTTTGAAGAAAAATGCATCAGGTAGAAATATAGAAAGATGTTTTATAACTATTGTATAAAACTCAAACTTTAAAAATCATGGCGATGCATCAGCTGTAGGCTGATCTGTTTCCAGTTCATCAGTTGCTACGACAGGTCAAATAAATACATGCACAAATAACTAGAAAATATAAACCTGCTGGTGGCCCTACAGGAACAGTCAACAAGCCACAGATGATGGGATTCATCCTCTGGGCACCATGTGATTTACTTTTCGTAAGGTTGTCGGTCGACCAGCAAACGGGCATTATGACACAAATGTAAGAGTGAAACTGCTGACAGTGCAACCTGAAACATTTCTGATATGATGACAAGTTTCAGGAAACACTCGTCATTCTGTTGAGGTGATTAGAAAAGGAAGAATAGGGCACCGTTGGCCTCGCGGTCTATGCACGGGCCCCATGTACAGAGGCTATAGTCCCTGTCGCAGAGATTGTTGGTTTGACTCCCAGCCTCGACCATTTATTAATAATAATAATAATAATAATAATGCATTTTATTTATACAATGTTACAATGTTACAATGTCATTTAGCAGACGCTTTTATCCAAAGCGACGTACATACGAGAACAAGAACAACACAAGCAAAGATCTAGACAAGAGGAAACAAGATCAGTAAGAGGAACAAAGTGCTTCAAGTCAATATGGATGCAGGTACTGCCAAGCAGTGTAAAGGCAATGCACAAAAGTAAGTAAGGAATTATTATAATTATTTTTTATTTTTTTCAAAATAAGGAACATCTACAATGAAGCAACCAAACACTTTAAGACCTTCCATTATCATCATCAACAATTAACATCACCACAATAATGACCAAAGTACCAAGTGCTGGGTCACTCCAGAGCTGAACACAGACTCCCAGAGTAGAGCAGGACAGTGTGAGTCAACTGTAGCTGGAAGACATGATCTGCCACTGGGGACAACAGTGGAGAACAGTCTAGCTAAGTGCATAGTGCTTCCTAAAGAGCTGGGTCTTTAGCTGTCTTTTGAAAGTAGAGAGGGACTCTGCAGATCCAATGGAGTTGGAACATTCATTCCACCATTTAGGGGCAACAGAAGAGAAGAGTCGAGCTAGTGATTTTGAGGCCTTGTGTGCTGGAAGCACTAGGCGCTTTTCAGAGGCTGAGCGTAGCGGGCGAGAAGGGCAGTAGACCTGGATGAGGGGTTCCAGGTAAACTGGAGCAGTTTTGGTTCCTGCTTTGTAAGTCATGATTAGAGTTTTGTATCTGATGCGAGCTGCAACTGGAAGCCAGTGTAGCGAAATAAGCAGGGGAGTGACATGAGCTGTCTTAGGCTGGTTGAAGACCAGACGTGCTGCTGCTGCGTTCTGGATCATTTGCAGAGGTTTAACTGTGAATGCAGGGAGGCCTTATAAAAGCGCTTTAAAAGAATCTCCAAGCGCTTTACAGGAAAATAAATGTATACAATAGAAAAGCAAAGGAAAACAGTGCAGAAAAAAACAAGCAAAGAAAAGCAAGGCAGCAACATAAAACAAAACAAAACAAAAATCAATCAATTATAGTTTAAAAGCCTTTGTAAATAGGTGTGTTTTGAGTCCGGATTTGAATTTGGTGAGTGAGGGAGAGAATCTGAGGTGTTGGGGGAGAGAGTTCCAGAGGGTGGGGGCAGCGACAGAGAAGGCCCTGTCCCCCCCAGGTACTGGGGTTCAGGTGCTGCATCTTACCCAGCTCTCTACTCCCAACATTTCCTGTCTCTCTTCAGCTGTCCTATCCATTAAAGATGAAAATGCCCCAAAATATAACTTAAAAAAAAGAAAAGAAAGAACGCAAATTATGGAGGAGAAATCGAGATCTTTGTTACGTAAAGATGAAACCAGCTGTGAAGCAAATCTTTATATTTTGACATAACTTTTGTATTTAGATTCTTCAAAGCCTTTCTCTTCAGTTATGCTCTCTCTCTCTCTCTCTCTCTCTCTTATTCTCGTCTATCTCTCTTTCCAAACCCAACACGGTCTCAGCAGATGTGTGTCTAACATGAGTCTGGTCCTGCTGGAGGTTTCTGCCTGTTAAAGGAAGTTTGTCCTTGCTGCTGTAACTTGGCCCCCTTTAAGATAATTGATTTCAATTTGACCCTGGAAGATGACATCCATAATGTTGGACTATGTAGAAGAGCATCTCTTAGTTATGCTGCTATGAACTTAGACTGCCATGGGACCTGACACACTGGTATCCTATCTCCCTGTCCCATTAAAGTTACTAACCATAGTCCTTTCTGGAGTCCCTGAGCTCCCTTGTCTCGTAGGTTCCTCTGGATCTCTGCTGCTGTGGACGTGCCAGACTCCAGCTGCTACAACTACTACTATCCGTCTCCCCACTATCATCTCTCTCTCTCTTCATCTCCCTCTATCCTTCTCTCCAACTCAGTCTCATCAGATGTGTGTCTAACATGAGTCTGGTCCTGCTGGAGGTTTCTGCCTGTTAAAGGAAGTTTGTCCTTGCCACTGTAACTTGCTAAATGCTGCAAAGTGCTCTGCTCATGGTGGATTAAGATGAGATCAGACTGAGTCCTGTCTGTAAGATGGGACTGGATCTGATCCTGTCTTGATGTTAATAATAGAACATAGAGTACGGTCTAGACCTGCTCTGTTTGGAAAGAGTCTGAGGATAATTTTTGTTGTGATTTGGCGCTATACAAATAAGGATGTAAGGGCTGTATGACATCTTAACACATATAAACACAGAGAACACAAATCAGCTGTTTAAAACACTCAAACATAGTAAAAGAAAAGAGGAAGGACTTTTTCGACTCACTTCTGCATAATACTCCTTCCTCTGCAGTTCCAGAGCAAATTTGCGTCTGACTTTATTATTTTGAATGTACTTTTATTACCCTCCCTGTCTGCAACCTCGCTGATGGTGCACTTTGTCTGCTCGAGACAAATCCTCGACAACGATGCAAAATCATCCTTTCACCTTGTCCCTGTCTCTGCGCTCGACTTTCCCCCCCATCCAGGAGGCATGAGGGAGCAGGAGATGAGAGAGATCAAGCTGCACGGCGTCACTAAGTTGGGTTTAAAGAACATCATCGACTTCATTTACACATCCAAAGTCAGCCTGGACATGGGGAATCTGCAGGACACGCTGGAGGCTGCTAACTTCTTGCAGGTCATGCCCGTCCTGAGCTTCTGTAACCAGCTACTGAGCAGTGAGGTGAGGACACTTTAATTCCACAGTGGCATCAACACTCTTCAGATGTTGAGTCCGTTTATGATATCAGAGTTTATTTTTAGATGCATCGGAGGTCAAGCTCATTTAACTGTAAGATTAGAGGTCAGGCTCAATGAGCTGCCACAGGGATCTTATACTTCAACAAGCTCAGCCTCTCATTTGGCTGCATGTCCCCCGTCCTCAGCTGCACCATCTCTCTCTCTCTGATATTGATGAGTGACCAAAGATAGCCTGAAGTGAAAGATGGAAAAGGATAAAGGTCATGCAGGACAAAGACATTTTTTACACCTACTCTGTTTTCTGTGTTGCTTGTTGATGCAGATCACGATTGATAACTGTGTGGAGGTGGAGCGCATCGCTACTGACCTGCTTCTGGAGGATGTTCAGCTGAATATAGGTGAGAGTTATGATGCAGTGTGAGTATATACGTGAGAGAGGAGAGGGTGTGTGTGCAATACGTTTTTATCCTGGAGTTTTGCAACTCTTCAAATCTTCAGAATATGCTGCCCATCAACCCATTGAACATTGGTGTTTACATCTGATCTGTGCTGCAGACTTCTCAGTTCATTATCAGTCTCCAACAGTGACAAGCAGTCACAAACAATACTGCAGAACATCAAAGTTTGTGAAGTTAAGTTAGATTAGTTTGATCTGAAGAGATGCAGAAAAAGTGAAGGTTTGATTGCATTGACTTGAATCAATTCAATTCAATTCAAACCTTTATTTATTCTCAAAAAAATACATTGAGGTTTCCCTCATTTCCAATGTCGGCGAAATCACAGGCACATTTGAGACAACGAACAAACACACAATCATTCACCAAACAATAGATTCATTAAAACAGATACAGTTGGGGGCGCTGGTGGCCTAGCGGTCTAAGCGCCCCACATACAGAGGCTACAGTCCTCTACAGGGGTTGCCGGTTCGATTCTTGGCCGGTCGACCCTTTCCTGCATGTCTTCCCCCGCTCTCTACTCCCGACATCTCCTGTCTCTCTTCAGCTGTCCTATACAATAAAGGCAAAAAGGCCAAAAAAAATAGATACAGTTGGAGACACAGTGGTCAGAGATCAAATCTTAAACTCTGCAAAAAGAGGGAATGGATATCAACTTTAAAATCTGTTGGAGGGTATTCCATGATTTTGGGGCATCAATGGAAAATGCTGATCTACCCAGCTCAGTGTTAACTCGAGGGGTATTCAGAATGAGCCAATCAGAAGAGCGAGTCATAGGATCCATAATTTCATTCCAACAATTTGGAATCTCCTCTGCTGAAGAGAGGGCCAACCAACCTTCTCATAAGGGCACAGTGTTGGGTGTCTGTCACCAGTTATGAATCTTAAACGTTGCTGCTGCTCCTGGAGGTCCCGAGGTCAAAATGGAAGCTCAGAGGGGATAGAGCTTTTTCTGTTGCTGCTCCCAAATTATGGAATGAGCTTCCCCTCCACATTAGACAAGCCTCCTTACTGCCCATTTTTAAAACTCATTTTAAAAAACATTTTTATCCCTTGGCTTTCAACCCTGCATGAGACTGTGCTCCTGGTTTAGTGTTTTATGGTTTGTGTCTATTGTTTTAATTGTTTGTTTTATGCCTGTGTTGTTTGTCTGTTTATGTACAGCACTCTGTTCCAGCTGTGGTAGTTTTTAAAGTGCTTTATCAATCAATCAATCAATCAATCAGACTTTATTTATAAAGCGCTTTTCATACAATGACATTGTAACACAAAGTGCTGTACATAAAAACAACTTAAGATAGAATAAATTAAGAAAAAGATCCCAATGCAGAGACTTTAAAATTGGTGTGATGTGGGCCCTCTTTCTGGTCTTTGTCAGCATTCTAGCTGCTGAGTTCTGGAGCAGCTGAAGCTGAGAAATGTTCTTTTTGGGGAGACCAGAAAGAAGAGCATTACAATTAAAGTGCTTTATAAATAAAGTTGAGTTGAAAGTTGAAAGTTGAGTTAAACATGGTAAAAAGAGTCCAAGGGTTTTAGTGTTGAAGCTGCAGCATGTCTATAGATTACATCACCATAATCTAGAACAGATAAAAACACTGCTTCAACAACTCTCTTTCTACAAACCCGTTGGAAGCTGGATGGATGACTTCAATCACTTGATGCATAATGGAAATATATTTGAAACATAAGCTCAAAGATTCGTCAACCCTCTCATTGTTGATCCTCTTTGTTGTATCATATTTAGGTGAGTTTGTGAGCCAGAACCTCTCAGCGTTGGTGGAGAGCGGCCGCTACCTGGAGCTCTCTGAAGCCACCATGGCCAACGCTCTGTCCAGTAACTCTCTGGAGGGTTTCTCTGAGGTGGAGCTCTACAACATCGCCCGAGGATGGCTGAACCACGACTCCCCCAAACGCCACTCTTCAGTCTACGCTTTGATGCGCCACATTCGTTTCCCACTGATGAGCCCCGGGGAGCTGATCCAGATCTCCCAGGACGATGAGGAGGAGGAAGGCTCCATGATGCGCTCCGAGACCTCCTGTGTGAACCTCCTGCTGGAGGCCAGCAATTACCAGATGATGCCTTTCATGCAGCCGGCTCTGCAGACCGAGCGGACTCAGATACGCTCGGACTCCACGCACATTCTGGCTCTGGGCGGCGTGATGAGACAGCAGCTGGTGGTGAGCAGAGAGCTGAGGCTGCACGATGAGATGACGGGGCACTGGAAGGCGCTGAGGCCCATGGAGGTGCCGCGTTACCAGCATGGTGTGGCTCTTCTGGGAGGCTTCCTCTTCATCGTTGGAGGTCAGAGCACGCACACCTAGCAGTCAAAACTGAAAATGCTTATTCAACACAAGTTTTAAATTTGGGGAAAACACATTTATGCATCCATGCTTCATTAAGAACTTAAAATTTCACTCTGAGTCATCTGCTGTAAAAAATAAAGTGGATGTTGCCAGAGTGATGGTTTTTAAACTCTTCTTTGAAGACTTGAGTTTGAGGTTTTTGTTGTTGCCAGCTCCTTTTGGGTTTCATTTCTGGACAACAGGTTGGATATGTCTGAATATTAGTTTGCAGAACATCATGTCAATCAGAGGCACCCAGGTCCTGAAGCATACCCTGCTTTCTGTCCACATTGTAATGCTTTGAAGGAGACTTTAACTAGAGATTGGAACCTTTTGCATTAGCTGTACTCCAGAGCCAAGAGGCTACATTTACTCTTTATGTGCACACTGTGGTTTGGGTCCTTTCAAACAACAGGATAGGAGCCTTACTGCAAATCCTTCCTTCTCAATCTGCAAGCCCAAGTGTGTTTGTTGAATAACATATATAGTATAGTCTCATTTCTGATTTATAAGTGAAGTTTAAATGCTGAAAGTGAAAGTCAGGGTACTTGATTGGTAATAATCTCACTCTGATGGTCGTCTGTGTCTCAGGTCAGAGCACTTACGACACCAAAGGGAAGACGGCCATAGACAGCGCTTACCGCTACGACCCGCGCTTCGACAAGTGGCTGCAGATCGCTTCGCTCAACGAGAAGAGGACGTTCTTCCACCTGAGCGCTCTGAAGGGGAAACTGTACGCGGTCGGAGGAAGGAACGCCTCGGGAGAGATCGGTAAGCTGAGAATAAGCAATCTTTTACCACACACATCAGCTGACAAACATACAGTCGGTCCAACCATTTACTTCTTTTTACGCTCCATTTTTGGTCTCCACCAGCTCTCATAACTTCATTACTGCAAAATGTTTTTTCACAAACTACTCCTTAAAGGTGTATGTTGGCCATTAGGGGCTGAATTAGTAACACAGTAGGTAACTTATAGGTTGCAGCTGGAAAGGTGAACATGAGCTGACATCCCTTCAAAGTTTAATGAAGCAGACGAGGCTGCAGACTCTGGTAGTCTGATAAAATGTTTAATGTTAAAAAATATTGATCAGAGCTACTTTAGATTTAGAATATCCACATTTTCACTCAGAAAATCTGTATTCAAATATTCAAATTATTCTTCCTGTGCTTCTGCAAGCTGAGCTGAGTTATGGTTGCTTTGTTTGTGTTGCACATTTTTATCTGAGAGGTAATTCTAAGAGATACAATCCAATGATACTTCTAGAGATAGAGATAGAGAGATAGGTCTGTATTATCATTGTTATTAAAGATCATTGATATTAAAGCAACAAAAGGTAGTTTAGCAGCTCTTTGAAAGTAGTAGGACAGACGAAACAAAACAAATGGACAAGATAAAGAGAAGTACACTCTAAAGATGGTGCTAAGAAAATTTAAACATGATCAGTCATTGAATATGCAAACAAAGAAAGACTTCTACAATCGTGCTACATCTTCTACAGCTTCTAGCCCTTCTTCTTACAGTCATTCTCCACCTTTCCCATCTCTCTCCATCTCTTCATTCAGATTCCGTTGAGTGCTACAACCTGAAGAAGAACGAGTGGGCGTTTGTGAACAGCATGGTGGAGCCTCACTACGGACACGCCGGAACGGTCCACGGGAACCTGATGTACATCTCAGGTGAGAAACATTTCATCACACACATTCTGGGTGTAAAGTGGTCTCATGTGTTAGGACAGAACACAATGTGATGGTTTGGGTTTCTTGGTGGACAGTGAAGTTAGCCACGACTGCACAATCACTCGTTTCTGGGGTCCCACAATGCTCGTCCTTTATTAATAACTGCACATCAACCTGACTGTGTGGCCGCTACTTCATCGTACATGAGCAGACAGGAGTCAACCCTAATGTTACTGTATTATAATGTAACATAAGCCACACTGACCTGACCGGTACAGATAGAAATCTTATTTTAAGATATGTCAGGCCTACATTTTCTCGACAAAGTCCTTTAAATAATTATTAATGCTCGTTTTAAGAAACTTACATCTTGCCGGCCACATTCAGTCAGTACAGTGGATTAAGTCTTTATTCTTGGCTCGTGTTAAAAGGCCTCTCTGCACTAAGGTGTGCAGGGATCGTCTACAAAGTGCAATTCTGATGAAAGATGCATCAAAAAACATCTAGTAACAAAATCACCTCACTCATTGATGCTCTTGGTTATTTTATTTATTATAACTTATTTGTTTTTGTTTTTTTGTTTTTCTTTAATTTATTCATTCATTTATTCATTCATTCATTTTCTTTTTTTTCATTCATTTTTTTATTCATTCATTTATTTATTTATTCATTTATTATTTTTTTATTCATTCGTTCATTCATCCTTTTTTCTTTTTTTTCATTCATTTTTTATGTATTCATTTATTTATTCATTATTTATTCATTTATTTATTTATATATTTATTTATTCTTTTTTATTATTCATTCATTCATTTTATTTTTTTCATTCATTTTTTATGTATTCATTCATTTATTTATTTTTTTCCTTTTCATTCATTCATTAATTTTCTTTTTTTTTCATTAATTTTTGTATTTATTCATTTATTCATTCATTTATTTATTTATATATTTATTTTTTATTTTTTATAAATATTCATTCATTCATTCATTTTCTTTTTTTAATTAATTTATTATAAATTGATTAATTCATTTATTTTTTTATTTTTTATTTTTTAAATTCATTCATTCGTTTTCTTTTTTTCATTCATTTATTATGTTTTAATTAATTAATTTATTAGATTTTTTCTTTTTT
Organism: Notolabrus celidotus; assembly: GCF_009762535.1. Classification (NCBI taxonomy): domain Eukaryota; kingdom Metazoa; phylum Chordata; class Actinopteri; order Labriformes; family Labridae; genus Notolabrus; species Notolabrus celidotus. Next base: position 32,509,545 of record NC_048281.1, on the reverse strand, counting down.
TATTCTTTCATTCATTCATTTTCTTTTTTGCATTGATTTTTGTATTTATTTATTATTCATTCATTTATTTATGTATTCTTTTTTATTATTATTCATTCATTCCTTTTTCTTTTTCTTTTCATTCATTTTTTATTCATTCATTTATTTGTTTATCTTTTTATGTGTTCATTGTATTTATTTATAAGGTCTATTTTTGTAGCCTGTTATTTATCTTGTATTCTGCTGGACCTGAGTAACATTTTCCTTTCCTTCCTGTTTTTAACATTTTATATTGAATGACAATAATTTGAACCTTGAATCTATATATCAACAAGTAGTGCCTTGGCATACTTTTACTTGAGAAGCAGACCGCTAGTTTTCTTCTACTTAACTAAAGCATCACTAAAGTAACTCTACTTTAACTTGAGTATAATAGTTTAGTACTCTTTCCACCCTTGGGCGGATGATGAGTCCCTGAAGCGAGTGAATAGTCAGCACACACAGTGACTCAAACACCTTCGGTTCGCACGAGTGAAGTGAAACCTGTTCACTGTCGCCCACCTCTTTCTGTGGTTTGCTGACATTTTGTCGTATTTCAATTAACATTATTTCCGTAAACATATTCAAGCTCTGTTTTTGAGTTTACTACTTTTTTTATTTGACACAGTGACTAAGTAACAAGAACCCGTGAGAGGAAAACGATTCCACAGTTCCCAAAATAAGATTTAAGTGGTTCAAGTTCTTTTGGAAAAACTCCACCATGATCTGTAACGGTGCTCTCAGAGTAACTGCAGCTTATTTAATCAAACAGACCGAGAAATAAACAGCTTAAAATCTGTAAGAGGCATGAAGTACAGGCCTTCTGAATCTCTCATTATGATTGTTGCAACCATGTCGAATTTTCTGTTCTGCCTTCTCTGTGATTAAGGTCTGCTCATATTTTAAAAGAACTACATGGTCAGGGTCAGATCGAGGTCAGGGCTGCAATTACAGAACGTTTATTTTGGTGGTAAAAAGAAACCAACATTGACCGTTCTCAGGCAAGAGAAGTAGAGGCATTGTCTTCAGTGGTCATGATATATACTTCAAGCACCCGAGCATCAACACTGACTTCCCCTCTGAGGTTTTGCACAGCTGTGTCTCGCTGTGAAGTGTGACTTCCTTCTGCTGCACAGATAAAAACAGGCACTATTGCACAGTAGAGGGAGGACACCTGCAGAGAAAAGCCTCACAAAAGTCATGCAGGGTGTTCAGCTGGTGAGGACTTTGAATAAATGTCATGCATGGAAGATCCAGTGTCATGTTGGTAATCAGACATGTAAAAAAAAACTGTGACTCACAGTGTCCAGACCATATTGCATGCTTTCCTTTGATATTGCTTGTCATAGACGATCCCTCTGCACTCCAGTCATGGCCAGCTGTGTGAAGTCACCAGTCTGAATTGTCCAGCTTGCAGGATGCAGCGTGTGCTGATGGAAACCGGGTTGTAGCTTGCAGCCTGTCTCAATATGTTTGGAAAGAGGCATCAGTTTTGGAAGAGCAATGTTCTGCTCTTAAGTTAATGACCCAGAAAGAACGAGCCTGTGACTGTTTTTACAACTTTATCAAAGTGTTTCTGTTGTGAGTTCAGGATGAGCATATGTGTTCCCTGCCTCCATCATGTTACTTAAACTGTCTGCAGGAAGTAGAGATAAGCCAATGAGCTGGTGGTCAAGCTGTGGATGGAAAGCTTGTAACCTTTTATTTTAAAATAACTCAAAAACGTACACAAAAAAATACAGTAACTGCTTATTGTTTCAACCCAAACCATAAAGTTCTCCTAAATCTTACACAGTCAGTTTGTCACCAGAGCTTGACCAAACTGTGACCCTTTCAGAACCCTTTCAAAATGTGTCTTATTTCCAACACTTGTATTGTTTCTGCAGTGTCAGCTCATATTTAACACCCCACGCATCACCAGACAATAAAGGCGCTAAGTTGTCATCGAAATTTCACAAGCATGTGATGTTGTGTCGGTGAAATGCAAAGTTAGTTTGCATGAGTTCACACAAACGGTTTAACCATTAAATCAATCTTCATTCATGACGCGCCAAATTCCAACAAAAGTTATCTCCGGACACGTGGTTGTGAAAGGAGCGAGTCTACAATGTGCTCTTTGTAATATTATTTACAGATGCCAAACAGAAAGTCACCATGAGTCAACACTTTGCAACATTTGGTAACGGGGGAGAGGAAAACAGGCAGAAACTTTGAGCAGGACCAGAGTCCTGGTGAACAGGACCAGACTCCTGGTTAACAGGACCAGACTCCTGGTGGACAGGACCAGACTCCTGGTGGACAGGACCAGACTCCTGGTGAACAGACATCTGCTGAGGCTGTGATAGAGAAAACAACAGGTTCAAATTCAGACTACAGCTGCAAAGCCAAAAATAAGCAATAGTTAGAGTGGATATAAAATAAGGCTTAAATTAGCAAAGAAATGTTACATTCCTGAAAGAGTGCAACATCCTGCTTTGGCCTTTGTTCTTGGATCCACTACCCGTATTACAGTGGAATATTTTCCAACAATTTGCAGAGATTTGAATGCCTCACCTGTGTCTAGTAGAGCACAGGGACAGTAGCTACTTTCAGTGTTGAAGAATGAAGTGAATGCAGAGGTGCCAAAAAACTGCAGTACCTCGAGTGTCCACTTGAGGCTGGCTCCAAAAGTCAAAGAAGAGCCCATAGAGTCCATATTAAAATAAACATGTTTACAGCCAGATATTAAAAAAAGGTTGTGGTCTCTATAGCTCATTTTTTATATGTACAGGGGTGACATATTTTATAACTCATTCCTTTTTATCATATAAAGCCTATGAGTTATGCATTATTTGGCTTAATTAGGGGCGGGGCTTACTTGACTGACAGTGAGGCTGTGGCCTAAATTCACCTCTTCTTTGGGCTTTATAAACGCCTCTTTAGAAATCAATGGGTCTTTATGTTTGATATTGTCTCAGTGTCATGGTTTGGTTTGGTTTGAGTAGTTTAGTTTTGTCCTTTTTGTTTCATGCCTTAGTTCCTCCCTGGGTTTATTTTGTATTTGTTATCCTTTGTCTCCCTTGAGTGTTTAGTGATCCATGTCTCTTGTTGTGTTTCTTAGTCTTGTTTTGTGTTAACTGTTTTATTTTGTAGTTCTGAATCCTTGTGTCTCCAGTTTAGTTTTACTTCATGGCCTTGTGTGTTTCTCTTCTTTAGTGATTCCCCTCATTAGTTTCATCTGTGTTCATTGTGGTTCTTCCCTGTGTTTGTCTTCCCTGTGTTCTTGGTCGTCTTATTTTTTCTGTGGATTTGTTAAAGTAAGTTTTAATTTGTCTAACTCAGTTTTTGTTATCAAATCATTTTTATTTTAAATCTGCACTTGGGTCCTCCTTTTAGTTTACACCATTCGTGACTCTGAGACTCATCAAGGTTACTAGGGGTCAGAAACTTCACATCGAACCCTTTAAAGGTGATGATGCTCCTTGTGTTGTCTGACAGAGTCCCTTAAAGAGCCTGTAGTCCAGTACCTCAAAGCCCAACCTAAAAAACAACTGAAGTTAGTTGAAGCTCTTTAAGTTGAACTAATTTAACTAAGTCTTATTTCCTTTTGGAGTAAGCTTTAGATTACTAAGACCCCCACATTTCACGGCTCACATTTAAAGCAGTTCGTCTGTGAGCACTGTCCACGCTAAACAAAAGGTTTCGTTTCCAGAGATGATTTAAGGTGTCTGTTTGTCTGTAAACCCTCAGTCTGATCAGCGGTGGGTTTTCTTCACAGTTTTGGACAGGAGACTATGTTATCGACCTGAGAGCGAAAATAAGTTTCACACGTACGGCTGAGAGACAGGAAGTATGAAGACCTGTGGTTGGTGTGGGTGTCGGTACTCTGAAACAAGGTTAAAAACCCCAAACTTTCAGAGGCTGTAATGTGTTGTTTATCTGACATATGCCTGAAAACAACACGTGTACTCTGATACAGCACTGTTCACTCAACATGTTGAAGTCAAAGGATCAAATTTAGATCCACTGTAACTACGGGCTTCCCAGGCTCTAGGACTCTTTAAAGGACCGGGGGTTACATGAAGCTGCAGTGACAGACTAGTCCAGACACTAACTCAGTGTTAGTCTGAAGAAAGTCTATCTGTGTCATCAGCTTTTCTAAGTATTCTGACTCAACAGTGTCTTTTGTAACATCCTCAGTTCCTTAAAATAATTCAGTGAGTGATTACATGAACTGAATCATCACTGATTAATAACTCAGGATGACTTCAGGAGTTAGAACTGGAGGCTTACTTGTGCAGAAAGTCCACGTTTCATGGGGGTCCTTATAGACCAATGCTTGGTTTCGTTATGACTCACTGCTACGCTTACCTTTCCAAGTTACTGCTGAAGACTCATCCTTTCTAGATGATGTTAGACTCAACTCATTTTCATTTATGGAGCACCTTTCATACATTCAAGTATGCAAGTGCTTCACAGAAGAACAGAGAGAGACAGAAAACAACAGCAAGAGAAATAGTCAGATCAAATCAATGAAATATTCAGAGAAACATCAGAACAGAAAAAAATAAAATAACATACAATCATTAGAATAACCCTCCCCCCAGGTTAAGAGTCTGGGTGTCATCCTTGACAGCACATTATCCTTTCAATCACACATCAATAACATCACCCGGACTGCATACTTCCATCTTCGTAACATCAATCGTCTCCGCCCCTCCCTCACCCCTCACACTGCCGCCATCCTTGTCCACAGCCTTGTCACTTCCTGTCTGGACTACTGCAACTCTCTCCTCTTCGGCCTCCCTCACAAATCCCTCCATAAACTCCAACTGGTCCAGAATTCAGCTGCCCGGATCATTGCCCGAACCCCCTCCATCCACCACATCACTCCTGTCCTCCAACAGCTCCACTGGCTCCCTGTTCAATTCCGCATTCAGTTCAAAGTCCTTCTGTTGACATTCAAGACCCTCCACAACCTCGCCCCCCCATATCTGTCCGACCTCCTCCATGTTCCCACTCCCTCCCGCTCCCTCAGATCCTCTTCCTCCATACACCTGTCTGTCCCCTCCGCCCGTCTCACCACTATGGGGAGCCGAGCATTCAGCCGCTCTGCTCCCCGTCTCTGGAACTCATGACCACCTCAACTCAGAAACACAGATTCTTTCCCCCATTTCAAATCACAACTCAAAACATATCTGTTCACGCTTGCTCCGTCTGACTCCAATTGCTCTGTCATTTTTTTTATTGTTTCTATTTTTTCTTACCACTTGTTAGTTTATATTGTTTTCATTTCTGACTCTGATTTTGTTTCCTTTAATGTAAATTTGTGTATGTATATATATATATATCTGTGCGGTGTCCTTGAGTGCCGAGAAAGGCGCCTTTAAATAAAATTTATTATTATTATTATTAAAATCAAAAGCAGTCTTCAGTTTGAGCATCGATTTGACTCGTCCTTGAACTTAATAAAATATATTTTAGTATAAAACTGAAAGTAAATAAAGAAAAAATTAGGGTGTTTTTTTTTGTTGTTGCTACACTCAGTGTAGGTGAATAGATCCACTGTTGGAACACCACCATTATTAAAATGACTTCTTCCTCAACAACCAATCAAAATCAAGAGGGGGCGGGACCTCTGATGTCAAGTGCAGTACCAGAAATGTAGAAGTTAATCAGACTTGTTTGTCAAGGGCATGATTTCCAGGTCTGAGATGCTGCTGGTGTCACAACATCACAGTTTTTTTCCTCAGCTCAAAAAACACTGTAAATGGACACAGGCCCTCATGCAATTTTTTGGGGGTTTTGCAGACATAAGTTACAAAATGCTTCACATGAAGATTGCACAACATGCAGAAATAAAGTGTGAAAAGATAACCATCACCAGAGCTGCACGGTTACAATCCTGTAGTTGTACTTGAGCAGTCAGAGCCTCCATTCCATACACCTCCCTTAGCTTCTGTTTCCACTGTGCCACTGTAGGTGGCTCTGAAATCATCCATTTTATTGTCACCATTTTCCTAGCAATCATCAAGAGTATATGTAATAGGTATTCTTGGTCTCTAGTGTATTTTTCTACAGGGGTTATGTCTAAAAGAAACTGACATGGGGTAAATAGTAAGTCAATTCCCAGAACTTTATCTATCTCGCTCTTTATCCCTTTCCAGAAAGGCAGCAACTTTGGGCAATCCCAAAATATGTGCGAGTGGTCACCCACCATTCTACATTCTCTCCAGCAGTATATTGCAGCTGAGTTATCTACAAATTTGGAAACCACCGAAGGCGTCTTAAAGAACCTTGTCTTCATCTTCCAATCAAACTCCTTCCACATGTTACTATTAATGCCCTTATGACATCCAGTGCATATTGTTTCCTACTCTTCATCCTCAATTATAACATTAAACTCCATCTCCCATTTAGTTTTGATATACAAAGTGTTGTCTGGTGTATCCAATCACAGATTTCTGTATATATTGGAAACATGCTTTTTGTTAGGTTGCTGATGTTTTATTATATTGATAAAGTAAGTTTCTATGTTTGATGGAGCATTTTTTATAGAAGAGTCACGTCCATTTTAAAAGCAGTTTAGACATTTGGACTATAAATCATGGGTTCTTCTTTGCTCGTGGTTCGACCTCCAGAAAGTGTTGTTAATTTATAGTTAGTAGTTTTTCCTAGAATACGACTGACAAACAAAGAGCAACCAGTAAATAAAACACTTAGTCCCTGTATATTTAGAAGGAACGATGTCGTCAGCATACTGAGGTATTCATGGATCTCTCATCACACAGGTGGAATCACACGTGACACCTTCCAGAAGGAGCTGTGGTGTTACGATCCAGTCACTGACACCTGGAGCCGCCGGGCGGACATGATGGAGCTCCGCGGCCTGCACTGCATGTGCACCGTGGGGGACAAACTCTACGTCATGGGAGGGAACCACTTCAGAGGCAGCAGCGACTACGACGACGTCCTGAGCTGTGAGTATTACAGCCCGGACACGGGACAGTGGACGGTGGTGGCGCCGATGCCGCGGGGCCAGAGCGACGTTGGAGTGACGGTGTTCAACGGGCAGGTCTACGTGGTGGGGGGGTATTCCTGGAACAGCAGGTGCATGGTGGACATTGTGCAGAGGTATGATCCAGAGAAGGACGTGTGGGACAGGGTGTTCAACGTGCTGGAGCCTCTCGGGGGGATCCGGGCCTGCACCATGACAGTTCATCTGCCTGAGGGGTCGGTGGATGAGGCCCAGATACAGGACTGTCCCCTGCCTACAGCGAAGAGCTGATAAGCACCAGAGACATGAGAGGGTTTTTTTTATAGTTGTACCAGAAAAGGTGAGAAAAGAATGAAAACAGGAAACAATGTGGGTTCTCTGCTGAAGTCACAGATGCAAGAAACGACGGCTTGCTTAAATCTTCTATCACTTCACCATTCTAAGAAACATTTATTGACATTCCATTGCATCATTCTTGCTCTCCTCTCCTTCCACAAGCAATCCTCTTTCTCCTCAGATTGGCTTGTCATTTTCTTTTGGGCAGTAGAGCTTGACGAAATGACTTGGAGGCAGAAAAGTCTGAGTCTTCTGATACACAACATACCCTGGAGTTTCCAGATTTGAGTTTCAGTTCAGAAATAAAGAGAAAAGAAACAAAACGGGAAAGTTTGTGGTTGCACCGTCCTCGTGCTTTTTCCTTCAAAACTGTCTCAGCATTGATTCTTTTGGACTTCATATTTTGCTGCTTCGAGGACTCAGAGTCCGACACGTCAGGATCAGTAAGACGTTCGGCTAATCCTTCTATTATAATGCGAACAGCTCAAAGCATGTGATCAAAGGATGAAGGTGGCTTTCTCTTTTTAGCTCACTAGGTCACCTTAAAGTGCAGCAGAGACATGTGGAAAGTTTGGTTTTGGTCACTTTCTGAAGAAGTTAGAAAAAGAGAAAGCAAAACAGGAGACAGTGAGCGTTGCATGTACAAGCAGCTGATGCTCTTAATTAGCATTTTTCATTGGATTTTTGTAAAGTGTTTTTGTGCTTCTTTCTCTTTCTCTCATGTCACTTCACTCTAAAGTTGCTAAATTATACTTTTTTTCTCTACTGAAGTTTTCTAGACATTTTTGGATATGTTTCTGTTTGTTTCACGGTCAGTCTCACGGTCATCAAAAACATCAGATTAAATCAGACATCAGACGTCATCATGCGATCAAGAGATAAAGCAATCAGTTTTTTGATTGTGTAAAAATCATCAATCTCATAACTTTATTCACCATTCGTCACGGCGGTGATGCTGTTGCATGGGAAACGAGATTAAAAAACAAGATAGTTTGAGTCACATGATCATGCAAGAACATTAGTCTTCAAATGTTATTCTACCAGACACTTTCATGTGTTTACCAAGCAGCATAATAATAATAATATATTTTAGTTATCATGCACTTTACATTTGGAGCAAATCTCAAAGTGCTACAGAGCGTAATAAAAGGGCAGTAAGAATAAAAACAGGGTTAAAAAACAAACAGTAAGATGCAGACACTTGTTAAAAACACTGTAGTTGAATAAAAACAAGTCAAAGCAGCAGGGAAGGTCAGACAAAAACATGTGCTGTTACCATAGACTGTAAAAAATATGGACGTAGTATCCGTGACGTCACCCATCTGTTTCTGAAGAGCTGTTTTGAGACCAATCGGCTGCGGCAGCCATATTGCTTCTGTCGAGCCACTGTGACGTAAAGAGGCGGGCTTTGAGCCTCCTAGCCAACAGCTGCAGTGTTCCCACAGGCAGCTGTGCCTCTCATTGGAAGACTGGTAATCTCAATATCTTCGAAATTGCCGAATTAGAAAAAAATTCACCCCCCTCACAGTCAGAGGACGTCGAGAAATTAGCTATTCAGACTACACTCATCTTTTGTACCAGGCTGTAAACATGTTTATTAATGCTGCAAAGATCGTCTTTTCCCCATTCATGTGTATGTGACATCCGGTACTTCCGGAGCCAGCCTCAAGCGGATCCTCGATGAACTGCAGCTTTTAACACTTCCGCATTGACTCATATTTTTAGACCGGAGGTTGCCGCTTGGCTGTTACTGAAAAATGAAGCTTAGCAAGCATGTGGAAAAACTGCAGTTCATTAAGTGTCCACTTGGGGGTAGCTGCAAAAGCCAAGAGAGTCCCATTAGCAGCGTATTTTAACAGCAAACTTAAACATGTTTACAGTCCGGTCCAAAAAACTAGTTTTGTGTGTGCAGCTTATTTATTTTTTCATACAAACTGTACAGGGCGTCATTGTTTTCATTAAGCTTCTAGAAGGGCCAGAATTAAATTTTTACTAGGAAGGCTACAAGATGTCATTTTGACTGCCAGAATCCAAATTGTGTTATCTATTATGATAAATACCCAATATAGAGAGTGATGTGTTTATTGTTTAGGGATATGGGGCGCTGGTGGCCTAGTGGTCCAAGCGCCCCACATACAGAGACTACAGTCCTCATTGCAGAGGTCTCCGGTTTGACTCCCAGCCATGACCATTTCCTGCTTTTCTCCCCCTCTCTCTTCTCCCCACATTTCCAGTCTCTCTTCAGCTGTCCTGTCAAATAAAGGCAAAAAGCCCCAAAATATAACTTTAAAAAAAACAAACAAAAAAGAAAACTGCAGTACCCTGAGTGTCCACTAGGGGTTGTCTGCAAAAGCCAAGAGAGTCCTATTAGTGGCCTCATTTTAGAGCAAAGTTAAACATGTTTATAATCTGGTACAGAGGTCGTTTTGTGTGTGTAGCTCATTTATTTATAAGTGTTGATTCCTTTAAATGATGTCTCTGTTAAGATGATATGAAGGCCAGGAGGCTCAAAGCCGGCCTCACAGTGAGATTGGTTCATGGCGGTCACTATTTTTGGGCTTCATGTGACGTGCGTTCATGTTTTATAGTCTTTGGTATTTACCCGTGCATCATCTCTCCCACTCCTGTGTTTTCCACTCTGCAGTTAATGTATAAAATCCATTCTCCTTCTCTAATTGATTATTCCTGGACGTTAAATATGTTTTTACTGCAGGTCAGAATATAATGAGGTAAATTTATGACTCAAACACGTCATTAAGACCGATCTCTCTTTCTTGGGGATGTTTTAATGTGAGCAGACTTCACTCCATCCAGGTCTGATAACCGGCCAAAGAATACAACAGCTCAATCCTTTGAGTGCTGCTCATGTTAACTTCAGCTTGATTGATGGTGTTCGACTTCATTCAGAGCACGATGTCGTCTGTGATGATACAACAGCTGAGAGGAATGAACTGATGCTTTTATATCATAATGAAGGCATGAAGGAATGATGCTCATTTATTCGCCCTCAGCCCTGATACTTTGGATGCAGTTGTGCGGCCGCATAACGACACATGATTTGAAACATGGACTGGAATTTTCTGACCTTTAAATCAAACTAACTCACAAAGACACAATGTGAGGGAACAGACACGATGTGATGTGCAACAGAGAAACCCTCAATGGAAAGTGGACCTAGTAACCCTTATCATGTTAACTTTATTATCCCAGGGACTCACATTAACTGTGGTTTATTTATTCTTTACAGTATTGATTCAGTGGTGGAAATTTCCCCAAACTTCTGTGGGAAAAGCAGAATTTCCAGATTTTTGTTATTCTATCTCGGTCTGTATAAAATCAAATGATAATGCATGTACTTAAGTTGGTTTTTTTTTGCTATGTTTTGTACATTTATAATGATATCTTTAATGGAAATAAAGTTTTAATTATGATCTACACGAGAAAGTTCATTATTTACATCATCCAATAAATGTTTGTCTGTCTAATTTCAACCTTATATCTATTGGTCAGAATAAGTGTAGTTGAGGGATAATGTTTAGTGAACAGGTGGTTATGCAAATTAGACTGCCGACTGGGTGACCCTCAAGACATAAACTTTATTTCATTGGCTTAAAAATGATGTATTGATACAGCTAAAAAATAGTCCAATAGACCAATCAGATTCAAGTGTTTATTTCTGTCATTTCATCCGTTTTGAATTCATATAGCACCAAATCCCAACAAACGTTAACTCAGGGCACTCAACATAAAGAGCAGGTTTGATACTATTTACATGAACCAAGCATTAAAGGGACTTTCCTATATGTTTGAAGTGGTGTTGCATGAGTCATATGTCACTAGTAAGTGAACTTGCCACAATGGATGCAGGTCAGCGCGGCCCCTTTAATGAGAAACTGCAGGGAGAAACAGCACACAAGCTGGGCTACAGTTTTCTGCAGATGGGGCCAAGTCTGAAGTGTAATTTAGCTCATTTAAAGAGACTCTGATGCAAGCTTTCAACTCTGTTCAAGTGTACGCTCAGAGACATTTTTCAGCATTTTACTTTGCCATTAGGAAGCCAAGACATGGGCTGTTTCCGAAATTGCCTACTATACTAGCAGTACGTACTGATATGTCCAAAATGCAGCATGTGGTAAGTAGTCAATCAATCAATCAATCAATCTTTATTTGTATAGCGCCAAATCACAACAAACGTTATCTCAAGACGCTTTTACAAACATAGGAGGTCTAGACCACACTATGTCAAATTATGAACAGAGACCCAACACCAAGACAGGGTAAGACTCAGTCTGACCCCACCTTAATCCATCATGAGCATTGCACATCGCAGTATTTAGCTAGTTACAGTGGCGAGGAAAAACTTCCTTTTAACAGGCAGAAACCTCAGGCAGAACCAGACTCATGTTAGACAGCCATCATGCCTCGACTGAGTTGGGTCTGGAAAGACAGATAGAGGGGAGTAAGAGAGAGAGGTGATAGTGATGAGACGAGTCGTAGAAGCTGTTGCCGCTGGAGTCCAGCACGTCCGTATCAGCTGGAGTCCAGATCGTCCACAGCAGGAGGACGTCAACGGCAGCTCAGAGGAATCTACGAGACAATGGAGCTAAGGGACTCCAGAAAGGTCAATGGTTAGTAACTTTAATGGGACAGGCAGAGTTAAAGCAAGTGATGAAGGGGTTGGGGGGAAGAAGGTGAGCTAGGATCCCAGTGTGTCAGTGTGCCAGTTCCCCCGGCAGTCTAGGCCTATAGCAGCATGACAAAAGCTGGTCCAAGCCTGATCCAGCTTAACTATAAGCTTTATCAAAAAGGAAAGTTTTAAGTCTACTCTTAAAAGTGGAGAGGGTGTCTGCCTCCCGGACCCTGACTGGTAGATGATTCCAAAGGAGAGGGGCCTGATAACTGAAGGTTCTACCTCCCATACTACTTTTTAGTAGTATGTGAACAGGAGCAAAATCTGCAGTAAGCCAAAACTCCCCGGATGTCTACTGATACGGGAAAATATCTCAGTGTGCATCGGACCAGTCTTCCTCGCGTACTGTTTCCCATAATGCACAGCGCTCGTTCTGCTTTTTCTTTTTCCTCATTTTTTGACGGGAGGAAATCCGTTTTTGGGTGCTGTGAAAGTTATCAAATTACATACAAACCACTTCCTATCTTTTTAAATCATAAGTGATGCTAAATAAGCATTTTATTTATCAGCTTTGCGGTTGTTTACTTCTGCTTTCCGAAACCGGAAATCCAGCGAAGTCTGGCTCAGCATGCTGCATGACAGATCGAACAGAACAGTCATACTACATACTAAATTCAAACGCAGTATGTAGTAGGCAATACTTACTGCCTACTACATTAGTAGGTAGTATGTAGCAGGCCATTTCGGAAACAGCCATGCTCTTCCACCTGCACCTGATCAGCTGTTCAAGTCTGCTACTGCTGTTTATTCATGTGCAAAGTTTACTCCACGGCATTCACTTCATCATATAATACGGTACATACTGTGTGTGTTCTAACAACCAGGTGCAATTGTTTCCCCCTTGAAAAAGTGAAGAAATAATCATGAGCATGATCGTGTTGTGTTTCCTCATCAAGAGCGTTTAATAGAATGTAGAAAAAAATGCGATCTTCCAGCTCTGCAGGTGGAGACCGAAGCAATCGATCCCAGATTAATATATGGCTCAGACTACTTAGTAGATCACAGATCAACATATATAAATCTTACTTTTAACAATAGAGAATGTAGTAAAACAGCATATTTTAAACACCCTTCGTGTCATTACTGTTTGTTTTTAACCATTAACTGATTTAATGCATTTTAAATGATAATATACGATAAAGTGGACGAGCTAACACAGCACCAGAGGGAATACTGGCAGAGTAACATCATGCTAACAGAGCTAACACCAGACACGAGCGCCACATTGGAAGGAATAAAGGGGACATATCATGCTTTTTTCATCAATATATATTGGTCTAAGAGGTCCCCAAAACATGTCTTTAAAGTTTATGCTCAAAAAAACACTTTGAAATCAGATTTTGGTCTGCCTGAAAAACCCTCTTCTTCATTCCTCATCAGAACACTCTGTTTTCTCTCTGACCACGCCCCCTCCGGAAATGGATGTGCCTCGGCTCTCCAGCACGTTGATCTAATGTTTACATGTTGGCTGAATATACACGGCTGCTCAGAGATCACGTTACTTCAACCCTCTGAATCTGATCCAGAATCTGATCCTGACGGAGAGGCGCCTGCAGCAGGACCTTTCTGAAGGATTGGTCACAGATTTAGTGTTTCTTGTTGTTTTATTTATCAGTATGTAGACGTGTGTCTTGGTACACAGCTACGAACATGTAGCTATGTGGCTATGCTAACTAGCGCTAGCACTTATCCATGATAAATAAAAATCATCCACTAGATCTTCAAATCTGCAGACGTGGGGAGTAAAACCAACCTCTACCAGAAAGGCAGCGGGACCTTTTATGAAGGATTGGTCACAGATTTAGTGTTTCTTGTTGTTTTATTTGTCAGTATGTCGACGTGTGTCTTGGTACACAGCTACAGCTACAGCTACAGCTATGAACATGTAGCTATGTGGCTATGCTAATTAGCGCTAGCACTTATCCATGACAAATAAAAATCATCCACTAGATCTTCAAATCTGCAGACGTGGGGAGTAAAACCGACCTTTGTGTTTATTAAGACAGCCTACAACTAGCATGCCTCCCTCCTAAGCTCCTTGTTAGCACACATGTGTGCAGGGAATGAAAAACGGAGGAGGGGTTGAGTATTATTTTATACAGTCTATGGGCTGAACAAGCTCCGAGCTCTGACTCAATGACAGACCGGATATTGTTGTTACGTAACAAAAACACGGAAGTCTGAAACGGCTCGTTTCACACACATTTACAGAAAGGTGGAGAAATCAGAACAGGGACAGAATGGATTTTTTTCATTCTCGGGGGGTTTGTAGACATGCCAGGGAAACATATTTCAGGTAAAAAAACATTAAAAAGTCAATTTTGCATGATATGTCACCTTTAAACCTGCTGTGGGGGGACAGGATACAGGAGAGCAAGACTGAACACACTGGTGAAGAAGGCCGGCTCAGTCCTGGACCCTGTGGAGTCGGTGGCTGACAGGAGGATTATGGCCAAGCTGTCATCTTTGATGAACATTTCTTTTTTAGATATATATTCTGATAGATTAGATATATATTGACATAGAGTGGTCTAGACCTCCTATGTTTGTAAAAGCGTCTTGAGATAACGTTTGTTGTGATTTGGCGCTATACAAATAAAGATGGATTGATTGATTGAAATGACTTCAATGTTTTTAGATGATTTTAATCACTTAATAAAACTTGTGAAGTTTTCTGCTTTTTATCCCCAATATATTTTTTTAGCTTTTTTATAAACAATGAACTCAGAAAACTGTTTTTAAACTAATGTATTACTTTTCAACCTGTCACACTATCATATTCAGTTCTTATTCCTCCTCCTTGTCCCTTGTTGTCTGAAGCAAGTGAGTGTGGGATCAATAAAGTATAGCTTATCTTATCTTGAACGTTGCTGGTAGCTGTCTGCTGTAACACAATGCAGCCTTGTTCATATAGATTCTGAGGTCGATGCTCCTCAAGGCCATAAACAGCCATCTCCGTCAGTATACAAACAATTTGTTGCTTCAATTGATTTTATTTAACACCAACAGTGATTGGACATGCAGCATAAATGTGGTGAGGAGTGAATGACGATGAAGCTATCCTTGAGACTTCATCCTCCACCTCGAGATAAGAACTCAGACAGCTGTGATATCACCAAGGACTGCAACAGCTGACAGCAGACAGCTAGGAGGTCAAATAAAGAGTGCTTCTGCTGAAGAGAGGATCCACACCGGCTGTTTGCAGTACAGCTTTTCACTTTGCGCACGTCATCAAATCAATGCACATCGTCTGCATAGAAAATAACCTTGAAACAGTGAAAAAGTGTAGCAAAAACTGAGCCCACAGTTATTCTGGATGATTCTAAATATTATAATTCAGGTTACAGAGAGTGTGCATGAGTAGAAGAGCTGTGATAACACCCTGAAACACTCCATTTACCATTTACTCTGCAGACCACGGTCAACTGCAATTCATTACTGTGAGGGAAAACATCAAGCTGACTGACCTCCCCTTGAAACTGGAGCTGTTTTATCAGGCTGATCTATCCTTGTTCTTTTCTGGTGACTGGAAAGCATTTAAGTTTAACTAATGTTCTGCAGCACAAATCTGATCAGCTCATCTTTCATTTTACGACGAACCTTGTAAAAATACTCCTGAACAAAGAAGTAAAAGGAAGTCGTCACATTAACGCAGATGTCTCCTTTGTAAGGTGCTCTGAGGACAAAGTTCGTTAAAGGTAAAAAAGAAGCTGAGTTTGTCCAGAGAGAAGAAGACCGTCACCGTGTGCAGGTTGAAACGATTAGAGAAGGTCTGCTTTTGATGGAAACTGTGTTTGAATGTTGCAAGCTGAAACAAAAGCTCTCATATTTGTTTTCTGGCCAGTCGACAAGAGCAAACCTGCAAGTGTTTAAAAAAATCACACAATGACAGATTTTAAAAGGACAGTTTCCTGAGAAAACCAGTCGAATGTGAAGCTCTCAGCAAGACTATGATAATCTTACAGCTGTAGTTATGAGTTCAAGATCTGAAGATGAGTCCATATGATCACTTTATAATAACATTTGCTTTACTGTAAGATATGTATAAGATAAGATAAGATAAGATATACTTTATTTGTCTCCCATTAGGGGAAATTTATATTGTTACAGCAGCTTACAACATGGGACAGGGGAATACAACAATGTACTAACAGTTAAAAAATATAATAACGGTAATAATAGCAATGACAAAGGTAAAATAGAATAATGTAAAATAAAATAAAATAAAATAAAATAGAATAAAATAAAATAGAATAAAATAGAATAAAATAAAATAGAATAAAATAAAATAAAATAGAATAAAATAAAATAGAATAAAATAGAATAAAATAAAATAAAATAAAATAAAATAAAATAGAATAGAATAGAATAGAATAAAATAAAATAGAATAAAATAAAATAAAATAAAATAAAATAGAATAAAATAAAATAAAATAGAATAGAATAGAATAAAATAAAATAGAATAAAATAGAATAAAATAAAATAAAACAAAATAAAATAAAATAGAATAAAATAAAATAATAAAAAATAGAATAAAATAAAATAAAACAAAACAAAATAAAATAGAATAAAATAAAAAAAAATTAAAAAAAATAAAATAGAATAAAATAAAATAAAATAAAGTAAAAATAAAATAACATATGGCAACTATTACAGATATATACACACTATGTACACTTCTATCTGATAAATAGATAAGCTAAGTTATTGCATGATAAAAAATTGCACCAGGTTCTTTAAAAACAAACATACACAGTATGAAGAACAGTGTGATTCAGATGGATTACAGTAGTTATTTGTGAATATGCCAAGTCACATAGTAACTTCCATGTAGTGTAATGAACACACAGTGCTGGTGTTAAACAGTCTGATTGCAGATGGGATGAAGGACCTGCGGTAGCGCTCCATCCTGCAGGGTGGGAGTCTCAGTCTGCTGCTGAAGGAGCTGCTCAGGGACCCCACAGTCTCATTCAGGGGGTGAGAGGGATTGTCCATGATGGATGTCAGCTTGGCTAACATCCTCCTCTCACCCACCTCCTCTACGGAGTCCAGAGGACAGCCCAGGACAGAACTGGCCCTCCTGACCAGTCTGTTCAGTCTTTCCTGTCCCTGTCTGTGCTCCCTGCTCCCCAGCAGACCACTGCATAGAAGAAAGCAGATGAAGGAAAATGTGATAAGGAGACAAAGGTGTAACAAACAGAAACTTACTTTATCAAGTTGTGAAAACTCAAACCTTAATCTTAATAAGAAAAAAAAGAACTACAAATCAGGGCTGAAACTACAGGAAGTCAACCAAGCAATAAGAAACTAAGGCTCCAACTTGACAAAACACATCTTAGTCACCTGACTGGACCTGACACATGTAGGAGTAAAGGGCGAGGACAGATGGTCAAACTTACCCACCATCTGGTTGTGTTTTTGGAACCTAGCACGGAGCAGGACCATCGGACAGCTGGAGTCATGTGACCGAGGTTTCCCCACAGTAATCACTGAATCAAGGATTCTCCTCCTCCTCCTCTCCTCATCCATGTTGTCTTTCTGGTCCTCTGAAAACCTCTGACCTGTTGACTCCAGGCCTGGCTCCGCTCATCATGACGGTTTGTTGTTGTAGTTAAGTGAAATACGATCTGGTCATAACACAGAGTGTTTTATTCTGAAAATTAACCGGATGTTTTCATTTTGTTTTGGTGAAACCTGACTTCCTGTCCCGCTCCATCTGCTCTGTTGAGATTGATGCGTCGTGCTCCGGTATCCGGCACAAATAAAAGTCGTGCTAGTGTTAATTTTGGCGGCTATTTTAGATTTAGTCTCAGTCTTTAGATGAATATGCCTGTTAGTTTTAGTCACATTTTAGTCTTTGATTTTTGCCAAATCATTTTCTCTCTTTAAAATAATTCATGTAGTCGATCAGATATCAGTATCAGGGTTATACCAAGTGTTCAAATAGTCAATATTTCACTCTTTTAACACTTTTGTGTAATATCTAAAATTAAATGGTTTAGCCTCTAACTGCTAAAAGTAAAAAGGAAACATTCTTGATGTGACCACTGTGAAGATATTTTGATTCTCTTGATTCAAATAAAAATGCCATGAACACAATATAAGGCCTGTATTGCACTTTTACGACGGTCCCTGAATGCACCTCACAGCGACAGAGGCACTGGACAGACAGTCAGTTCAAGGCAAACTGAAATGCATCTGCATCTTTGATGACGAGGAGTTGATCCAAACTTACTGAAGGTGTCTGATGTTTCACCAAACTGGATTAAATCAAGCTGAAGACGGGAGCTTTTCACGGTAATAGCGGCAACAACATCAAATATCAAACAGACGTCCCCCGGTTGTGTCTTTGTCACTAACGCACACCGAGGGGTAGATATCCTCAATGAAGATGAGACAGATGCATGGAGGTGAGGAGAGCTGGTTCATAAAGCACACCTGCTCCAGGTAGAGACCAAGCTAACACTGAGCCCCTCAGATAATAACTCAGCCTGTCACAGGAAGTCATCACTTTACCTTTAAAGTGCAACGGAGCGGATCCAGTGGAAGTTAACACATTGAGTAGAATAGAAACATATCAGATCCGGTGCAGTGACGGATCAGGGACAAACCGGACACTGATCTTGTGGAATTTACTTACTCCTCTTCACCCCATGTGAAACAAAGCTTCAATGAACTCCCTGTCCTTGGCAGCATGTTGTGCTTTCCCCATGGCAGGTTCATCTTCTCAAGCTCCTGTGTCACAGTTTTATGGAGAGTGCTTTGAGGCCTCCCAGGTTTCCTGTTCCCCTGGTGGAGTCAATCTTCAGGCAAATCTGGGAGGTGGATCGTCTTACTTTACTCTCATTTAATGAACATATAAAGATACTTTTGCCACAGCTGTGTGTGTTAAATCACAAGTCTCCACTCTACCTGAATGTTAATTCACCAGGCCACACCTGATCACCTAAGCCACGCCCCCAACACTATAAAATCCTGCACCCAAGCCTCTGTTCCCCCTTTTCCCTCCAAACCTGCCATGTGCCAGTGACTCCTTTGTTGAAATGTTTGTACCACGTGGTTTTGAACTATTACCTGGAGTGGATGCATTACTGATTTAAGTGACAGTTTGATGTGTGTGTGTGTGTGTGGGTGTGTGTGTGTGTCTCTGCGCACTCTGCGCTCCATTCAGTGACGGTGCCGTATTATCTTTATCAGTATTATGTGACATTGTTTATTTAGATATTTAATATCTCCCTTTTTGTCCCTTTTGTTCGACAGCACAAATCATCCACATCCACATCCGAACTCACTCCTTTGTCTGCACTGAGCTGATCCTTTCTGTTGTAAATAAACCTTTGAAACCTGCCCTGGATCCGGCGTGTTTGACTTCACACCACACATTGTTCAGAGAACCAGCATCAGGAGAAAACAGACTTTTTACAGTGGGATTTGCGGCTGTATGGAAAAGATGAAAAGTAATCCTCTTTTCCATAGGTCTATCGATCCTGTTTACCTGTCCACCCTATGATCATACTCTGCCTGTTTGCTTGTAGGGTTGGATATTCTATTGCATACTTCACCAGGCTGGAAACAAGTTTAATTTTAGCTGTAAAGATCAGCTTTTTTGAATGGGTGTGTATGTGGCTTTCGGTGCTTTTGCAGCCAGCCTCATGTGGACGCTTGAAGAACTGCAGTTATTGGCACTGGAGGTTTCTGCTTGGCCTCATCCTGCTGATTTACCTGCTCACAGGTGGAGGCAGAGAAACAGCAGTGTGGACCAAACAAATCTTAGTATTTCACTCCCCACTTCCCTTCAGTTCAGTTCTCTCTGTGCAGTCTGTCCACTATCCTGCATCCTTGATTATATAACTCATCCAATAGCATCCATCCTTGGCACCTAAAACCTCCCAGCCCTTTAATTTGTCTATCTTCAAAAAAAACAAAAACATCACATTCCACCCTGAAGTAGCCCATCCCCCTTGTTTCACTCTGCCTTTGAGCTCATTGCTGATTATTTCTGGTTTAGTTTATTCAGTTAACAAAAGTGGAAGTCCTGACGCCGGGACCACAGAGGCTGCTTCAGTTCTCTGGCTCACAGATCCAGAATTATCCACAACACAAAAGTTGTATTCTTTCTTTTTTCAGCTCTTTTTCTTTTTTGGAAAAAAGGCCTCTCAATAGGTCCCCTGAAGTGCACATACCAGCAGAGAATTAACCTGCGATGTCTCTGAGCGGTGATGTGTGTGTGGTGACCGGTGCCGGTGGATTCCTGGGGAGGAGGCTGGTGAGGCTGCTGCTGGAGGAAGAGAGGACGGCTGAGATTCGACTGCTGGACAAAGAAATTAAACCCCAACTTCTGCAGAGTCTGGAAGGTAAACTCAACCACCAACAAATCATACCTCTGACTTTTTGTCTGCAGCTCATATCAAAGATAATATTTTTAAGAGTAGCTCAAAGGGAAATACTTGAATCATAACAACAATCATTAACAGCAGCTGAATGTAGAAATTTAACTGTATTAGGTTTCATTTCTCTATTTGAGGCTGTAAAGAGCCTTTCCTGACTTTATCTGAACTTTATTTTATTTTAATTTACTTGATTTTAACCTTTTTTTTTAATATATCTTAAAATATTATTTTTTCTTTAGAGTTTTTATTAATTTATTTTAATTTAAGGAATTGTATGTCTTTATAAAAAATGTTATTTCCTGATTTTATGACCTTCTTGTCATATAATTATTATAATTATATTATTCTAATAAATCTGATATCATGGGGACACTTTGTAATACAAGTTCAATTTATGAAATATAATTAAAACATCTTGTTCGGAGCCCAAGAGATGTAAAACCCCAGTGTCCTTGTCAAATTGAGAATCAATCACAGACTGATCATATAAAAACAAAAAATTACTGATAAATTTAAAGGCTGAGGAAACACTGACTCTACTGTGTTTTGGTCATTTTTCACTGAAACTTAAAACACAGACTCGCTCTGAGGAAGCTTTCCTGTCTTCATGTGAATACATCCATTCATCATCTGTTGTTGATCTCAAATGAATGAGACTTTTGTTGTCGTATCTGGTCTGTTCATTTCTGATATCAGACTGCCAAGGCGACACGAAGCTGACTGTTTTGGAGGGAGACATCAGAGACGGTGGATTCCTAAAGAAAAGCTGCAGAGGAGCGTCCATCGTCTTTCACATCGCCTCCATCATTGATGTCACTGACTCGGTGGAGTACAGCGAGATATACGGGGTCAATGTGAAAGGTGAGATGATCACGGCACAGCTTTTTCATTTTCATTTCTTTGACTGGCTGGATTTGACTTCTCATATTTTTTAATTATTCAAAGAGAAATACAAATCATGCTGCATTCACTGACCTGGGATGTATAGGAAATAGATGCAGCTCAAGCAGACACCGATGCACTTTAACCTCATTTCACACAAACATTATCCCCAGACTCTTTCCAAACAGAGCTGGTCTAGACCCAACATGAAGACAGGATAAGATCCAGTCCCATCTTACAGACAGGACTCAGTCTGATCTCATCTTAATCCACCATGAGCAGAGCACTTTGCAGCATTTAGCAAGTTACAGTGGCAAGGACAAACTTCCTTTAGCAGGCAGAAACCTCCAGCAGGACCAGACTCATGTTAGACACACATCTGCTGAGACCGTGTTGGAGAGAGGGATAGAGGGAGATGAAGAGAGAGAGAGATGATAGTGGGGAGACGGATAGTAGTAGTTGTAGCAGCTGAAGTCTGGCACGTCCACAGCAGCAGAGATCCAGAGGAACCTACGAGACAAGGGAGCTCAGGGACTCCAGAAAGGTCTATGGTTAGTAACTTTAATGGGACAGGAAGATAGGATACCAGTGTGTCAGGTCCCCCGGCAGTCTAAGCCTATAGCATCATAACTAAGAGATGCTCTTCCACATACTTTCCCTCATACAGGCCTTCTCAAATTGAGACCAATTATCTTAAAGGGGGCCAAGTTACAGTGGCAAGGACAGACTTCCTTTAACAGGCAGAAACCTCCAGCAGGACCAGACTCATGTTAGACACACATCTGCCTCAGATTGGATGACATTCAAACTGCTTTGTTTCTTCACTTTGCTCTTGATTGTTCTCACATGTGCTGATATTGATGTCATTTAGGGCTCAGTAGATGTCGTCCCGTTATCAGCCTTGGCCAATTATTGGGTCTAATATTTGACATTTGGCCAGTTATCTGTATCAGCATTTTATTTCACAGATTACTGATATAGATAATTAATTAATGAGTGCACTGTCTTTCTCTCTGGGTCTGTTTTCACTCACCTCTCAGTCTCCCCTAATGTCCCACCCAAGACTCAATCTGAGTCACTACTGCGTCCCTGCGTTATAAAAGTAATGAGTTGCTTTGGAAAGTAACTTTAGAGTTACTTCTTGTTGCTTCAGTCCTCTTTTAAATATCCCCTGCCTCTGGCCTCAGTGGTATTTCACTCATTAGTTCTCTGAAAGCAGCAGACTCATCAGTTGATACATGGAGCATGTCTTCCACAACATACCAGTTACCACAGGAGAGGGAAGAACTTGAGTCCCCGGTGTTTGCAGTGCTACGACATTTGGCATCAAGCTTAGTAGAAGCATGATGTTTGGTTAGCTGCTTCATGAGATAAGAATTTCAGAACAAAATTTTCCTTCCTCCAAGACAGAAAGCTCACGCCAGAATGATAATGGTCCATTGTGTGTGTTTACTGCACAAGATATTCGTTCTCCCAGGAGGCTCCATGCTGACGTAGGCGTAACCTCACCTGCTGAGTCAGAGGATTCATTTGATGTAGCTGTCGGTTATTTACTGTAAAATAAGTTGAGACTCCCCTTCAAATGTCTGTGATTATATTCTCTTTGCAGGAACTAAGCTTCTCCTGGAGGCGTGCATTGAGGAGAGCGTGTCCTCAGTCATCTACACCAGCACCATCGAGGTGATGGGACCGAACTCAAAGGGTGAGCCCATAATCAACGGCACCGAGGACACCGTTTATGAATGCGCCCTGAAGTTTGCCTACAGTCAGACCAAAAAGGAGGCCGAGGAGAGGACCCTGCAGGTCCACAATGAGCTGCTCCCAAACGGAAGTCGGATGGCGACATGCGCTCTGAGACCGATGTACATCTACGGCGAAGGCTGCCGCTTCCTGCTGGGCCACATGGGTGACGGGATACGAAACAACAACGTCCTGTACCGCATGTCTTTACCTGATGCTTTAGTGAATCCTGTCTACGTGGGCAATGTCGCCGTGGCTCACCTCCAAGCCGCCCGCAGCCTCAAAGATCCCCAAAAACGAGAAGCCGTCGGGGGAAAGTTTTACTTTGTTTCTGATGACACGCCTCATATTTCTTACTCAGACTTTAACCACGCCGTGATGGCGCCTCTGGGCTTCAGCATTCAGGAGAACTTGATGGTGCCGCTCCGCCTCTTCTACCTGTTCTGCTTCATAATGGAGGTTCTGTGCATGATACTACAACCGTTCGTGCGCGTCGTCCCTCCGCTGCGCCGACAGCTCCTCACCATGCTGAACACGACGTTCAACTTCTCCTATCAGAGCGCTCAGAGGGAGCTGGGATACACGCCCAGGTACACCTGGCAGGAGGCGCGGAAATGCACCACTGAGTGGCTCGCCTCGCAGTTACCAGAGGAGAGGGAGAAAATAAGATCAAAATGAAACAAGAAAAGCTGCTCCAAACACGAAGGAGTATCTTTATGTATATGTGATAAAAGTCTCTGTCTTGCCTTCTTCATTATTTTATACTTTGCTTTTTCTGTTTTTTGTTTCTTGCTTTGTTTTCTGTCTGAATATGTTCCTGAATGTAAAACAGCAGAAGAAGAAGAAGTGGGTATAACCTCAGATTATAAACACTGACGCCAATTAAAGGGCCTTAACCCTTTGTTCTCTCTAACAGCCAGCAGGGGGCGACCCCACTACTTACAGAAATCAATGTTTATCTCCAGACGCGCTCCTGATTCTGACAACATATCTCACTTCACATATTCACAGATTTAAACTTACACACCGGGTTTGACTGTACACTAGCTGCATTCTCAGTTTGTATACACTATTAAAGTTCACATGGAAGAAACCTCTTACTCAATGTGTATTTCATTTGGAGCTGATCCAAACTTTTTGACTAGGGTGCCCAAACAGAGGCACTGACTTTTGCAGGGGTGGGATCAGGTATGTGTTTATTAGCATCTACCTACCCTCTCTGTCTCCACCATAGACTGTAAAAAATATGGACGTAGTATCCGTGACGTCACCCATCTGTTTCTGAAGAGCTGTTTTGAGACCAATCGGCTGCGGCAGCCATATTGCTTCTGTCGAGCCAGTGTGACGTAAAGAGGCGGGCTTTGAGCCTCCTAGCCAACAGCTGCAGTGTTCCCACAGGCAGCTGTGCCTCTCATTGGAAGACTGGTAATCTCAATATCTTCGAAATTGCCGAATTAGAAAAAAATTCACCCCCCTCACAGTGAGAGCACATCGAGAAATTAGCTATTCAGACTACACTCATCTTTTGTACCAGGCTGTAAACATGTTTATTAATGCTGCAAAGATCGTCTTTTCCCCATTCATGTGTATGTGACTTCCGGTACTTCCGGAGCCAGCCTCAAGCGGATCCTGGATGAACTGCAGCTTTTAACACTTCCGCATTGACTCATATTTTTAGACCGGAGGTTGCCGCTTGGTCTCCACTAATAGTCTGTTTAAAACATGGACAGCACAGCAGCCTTTTAGAGCTCCCCCTGGTGACCGGCTGCAGTAGTGGTCTTAAAACCTGCCTTCTCAATTGTAACAGATGGGACATGGGTCAAACTAGAAAATTAAGATACACTCCAAATACATTTTTCTCAAACATGCTTTCTGTCATTGAAGTTAGTCTTTGGGAGGAAGTGTTTCCTTTTCAGAGAAGCTCCATTTTTTAGTTAGTAAGTTATATTTTTGGGCTTTTTTTGCCTTTTATTGATAGGACAGCTGAAGAGAGACAGGAGATGTGGGGAGCAGAGAGCGGGGGAAGACATGCAGTAAATGGTTGACCAGCCGGGAGTCGAACCGGTGACCTCTGCGAGGAGGACTATAACCTCTATACGTGGATTGCTTAGACCGCTAGGCCACCAGCGCCCCGAGAAGTTCCATTTCAATCAGTAATTTGGTGATAAAAAAGATGATTGATTGACAGCTCTGTTGACAAATTCGGGCTCCTGTACGGGATTAGAGGTTAGAGAGCCGTTGAACTTTTCAGAGTCGTGACAACTGCTCCAAACCGACACATGAATCTGTTCTGCTGTGAACTGGAACCACATGATCAGTATGTTTATCTGTTGTAGCAGTGGCTGCAACATTACAATGGTTGCCGTCTGAAGTTCAGGGTCAAATTTTGGATCAAATGTGTAGCGTATTATCATAACCTTTATTTAAACAGGAAATGCTCACTGAGATTAAAAAACCTCTTTTCCAAGAGAGTCCTGGCCAACATAGGCAGCAGCACAGTTACAGAGTCACAATATTACAGTGGACATAAATACAAATAGCAGACGCATTTAACAGCTACACAACAGGTACCTTCAGAAAAACAGCATGTCACATGCTTCAGCCTCCAAGTGTTTTAAGGACCGCTTAAAAGCATTCAAAGATATCACATCAGACACTTTTAGATCCTTTAAAGCATTCCAGGTGGAGGGAGCAGCAAACCTGAAGGCCTTTTTCCCAAGTTCAGTCCTGACCCTCGGAACAGATAGTAATACAATTTGGGGAGTATTGGTGTGAGTTCTCCTGGAGCGCTTGCCAAATTACTATTGGTGTTTTTCCGCCTCTGCATCTTTCTGCGCGATCAGGCAGCATCTTATTATCAAAGCATCCCTGCACACTCAGAACTCTGCATGGATGATAAAGTTGGAAACTGAGAGGCTGCAGATCCTCCACAGACGATGAATTTGTGATATTTTTTGCAACTACATTAAAAAAACTTGTGTACACAAAGACTTGGACATGTTGAAAACAGCTAAAACAAATACTAATAACAGTAAAATGTGTTTATTTTCCCACACTGGGATCTTAACTATAACTAAGCTCCTAATCCCTGTGATTAACGCAAAATCTTCACCCATTATCCTCAGATTACATTTCTTGTGTAATTACTACCTTAAACAATCCCACTTTGATCCTTCTAATCATGAACAACAACAAACCTTAAAGATCCACAGAGGTGAAGCCAAAGAGAGAAACTAACAAACACCAGCTGGTTTAGATAGTTGACTCAATGTTAGCATCGATTACATAACAGCATTCATAGTGGAACAATCAATCAGCTGATGATCAATTTCCATCAGACACAACAGGATGACCTCTCCTCACTTTCTCCTACACTGCTGCTCTCTCCAAACACACACAGGCGCCCACACACACACACACACACACACTCACACACACAAACCAGCGGACAGCCAGGCCAGAGTCCAACATTTTAAACAAATAGCCATTGAACACCAATGAGGTCATGGATTCACCGCCAGGCAAAGAGCTTCAACCACTTGTCGGCTCAGTGCAAACCCTTTCTGAGGGCGAGGAGGAAAACTCTCACCCCTGACGGCCGTAAAAGAACAGGGTCAAGTTTGTTGTGGATACGCTCAGGCCAAGAGTGGAGCTTAACAAGGAAAGAAACGTGGGAAAAACCTGCTCCTGGGCTCCTTTATATGGATTCCTGCCCTGCTGTTTGCCAGTTTAATGCTGAGTTGTCGTTCCACAGAGCTGGGATTTTCTCCTTTCAAGCCAAGAGCTGATCTCCAACCACCAATCTGGAGCCGAGCTGAGCTCCTTTAAGCACCAACCGAAAGCTCCCGGGCAACTACTCTCGCCTTTCAGCGCTCAGTCAACTCAGACATGTCTCAGGGACACAAAATGATCCTCCTGTGTGCTTTCACTGTCTTCATCACATCTCTGGTGTTGGGTAAGTGGTCTCATAATCCTGCTAAATGTTCATTAATTACTTCCAAACGTTTGTGTGATTTGTTTTAAATGTAACAACAAAGGATCATACTGTAATTACTGTGACTAATACTTAACACTGCATGATTCCTGACTCTGATTTGGTGTTAACAAACAATGAAAATGTCATGGGTAAAAACATTGAATTTAACTTTTGGCTGCAAGACAGAATAACTCGTGGGAACTGAAAGGGCAGTACACTGTGTCCTGACATGTTCTGCTGTGGAATTGTCTCCATGGTCTTGTGTCCCTTGTTGTGGTTGTTTTTCATGTTGAGTCATTTCAGGCTCTTTGTAGAAGATGAGCATCTCTTTGGTATTAACTCTCTGAAGAAGAAACCCCGACCCTTTCACTCCTGAGCATGAAGCAGTTATAGAAGTGTTGGTGTAAATAAATGTTGAGGAAGAAAAGCATCTCTCTTATAAACCAGGGGTGAAGGACAGGCATCCAGATGAGTGTGCAGACCTGAACAACACCACCTGGCAGGAGTACCGTCAGAGGAGAGTCAAACTGCAGGTTCAGTACCTGCTGCTCACCAGGAAAAACCTGGACTGTGCACAAGCGTTCACTGAGGAGTCTCTGACTGAAGGTCAGCGGCTGTCCTACTTCAACATCTCACGTCCAACTAAGGTCATCGTCCACGGGTACAGGTGAGGAAGAGGAACTCTGAAGGGGGGAGTGAGCCCCAAAATACAGGCTCAAATCTCTGAGGAAGTCATCATTTAAATATTTCTTGTATCACTTTTATTTTTAAAAGACCAAATTTTTAAATGAAGGTGAGGTTAAAACTTGAGGGTTTATAAATATTTGAATGTTGATTCTAACTTTGGCCACATTCAAACATGGTGGACATTGTTAGAAACGTCATTATTTTCTCTGTTTTGACCAAGCGGCAACCTCTGGTCTAAAAATATGAGTCCAATGTGGAAGTGCTTAAACTGCAGTTCATCGAGCGTCCACTTGAGGCTGGCTCTGGAAGTACCGGAAACCCCATACACATGAATGGGAAAAAGCAGATCAAAAATAAACATATTTACAGCCTGGTACAAAAGACGAGTGTAGTCTGGATAGCTATAGTCCAACTCAAGCTAGTTTTCAGGCCCTGAAACAGAGGTTTAGGAAAATACCTCCAAAGACGTCATTACTTCAACTTGTGCCTGGAGTTTGTTTACATGTATTGCACCAAGCTGGCAAGCTAATGGTTGAATTTCATGCTAGCAAAGACACATACATTTACTTCCATTATTATACCTGTACAGGGATGAATAAATATATAATGCTCAATATTTTTCAATTTGGAATTTATTTATTATAGGAAAGCTCCTTGAGATGCAGCGTCTGGTTTTCAAGGGGGTCCCAATTTGCCTCTCCATACATGAAAGAACACAGTTTACATTTGCTACTTGCTATGCTAATGTGGGTGTTTTCAACCGTGTCTGCATTGTTGTGGGGATGGAGAAATATTCATTACAATAAGAATAAGATTTTTTTTTTAAATACCTGTATACATGTGGATATAGCACTTGTCCTTTTTGAGCATAGGAAATAATTTCAATATTGAATGACATATTTAATATTTCCATATTTAATATTTGAATATTTTCTTTTTTTTCTTAACCCAGTTATATGGATATTTTTATTTTTTTTAAAAGGACTTGTTTTGAATTTATCCCTCACAGATGTTAATTTAAACCTAATATAACAGGACAAAATATTAAATTAAGTAGTTGGAGATTTATTAGCCTTACAAAGACTCAAGTGATCAACCAAAGAACATTTAAATATTAGAAAAAAATATAAAAACAATAAAATTGTAATAGAATATATATAAAAATAATTAAATCAAATAAAAATTAAATTAAAGAAAATAAGATATTATTGTAGAAGTCTAATTCAGCGCATGTCATATTCAGGTGCAGAACACAATCAGTGAAATATTAGAAACTCCAGACATGAGAAGATGACCCATCAACTGATCTGATCCCCAGTTTTGTTCATTTTTATTGCAACATGTTTAATTTATTCACCCTCATATCTCAAGGCTCACCCAATGAAACCTGATTCAGTTTAAGATATGGGAACAGACACTTCTTCTTTTATCAGTCTCACTCATATCTCTTGCTTCATTCTAACATCCCTAACCTGACCCCTGTCTGCACCCTGACCCCCTCTTCCCTCCTCCTCAGGGCCCTGGGCAGTAAGCCGTCCTGGATTAAGGAGCTGGCCTGGTCCCTGCTCAGGGCTCAGGATGTGAACGTGGTGGTGGTGGACTGGATCTACGGCGCCTCCTTCGCCTACAACCTTGTGGTGGAGAACTACAAGGAGGTGGCCGTGCAGATATCGGTCCTCATCAACCAGCTGCAGGTCAGAGACACAAGACATGATGACTCAACACTCATGATTACTTTTACACCTTGGAGATTTTGTGACATCACACGACCTGTGTTTTTTTAATTGTAAGGCTTTACAATATGTTGCTTCTCAGGAATCTTGCTCAATCTTACCCCATCTTTGGGTTAACCAGAGACGCAGTTAGCGCACAGTAAATTTATAACTTTCACAGAAGTTTCAGATGAAAATTTAAATGTTTGAAACTGTCTCTCCAACAGAAACATGGCTGCAAACTGGGGTCCTTCCACTTCATCGGGGTCAGTCTCGGAGCTCACGTCGCTGGTTTTGTGGGGACTCTTTTTGAAGGGAAGATTGGGAGAATCACAGGTGAGTCTGGACCAAACTCAGTGTGACATATACCTGCATAAGCATCCTTAAAGTCTTATCTGAAGTCTGGAAAAGGAGGTGGGGTTGGATCTTATACGCTGCACTTTTATCTGACTGTGCATTTCAGTTTTTATGAGCAGATCTCAGCGCTGAAACACCTGCTCTTCATCTCTGATAAACACTTAACACTTCAATAAAAATGTCTCCAAATTAAGAAGAAGAACTTGTGAAAACTCGGTTAAGATTTGAACATAATAGGGTCTGACTAAAAGGTCAGACAGTGAAGGTCTCTCTCTCTCTGAGCGAGCGTCAGACGGACCTTCAGAGATAAGCCGGGCTCTTCAAAAGACAAAAACACTTTGATAAGAGGCACTCTGGATCTGTGAGGAGGCGCTCAGTCACCACAACACAATACCCCACTGTTAGCTTGTTTATATCAGGTCCTTCTGTCTGAGTGGAGAGGCTGGTGCAAGTCTGGAATAATTCAGAGGAGCCACAGCTGCAGGGAGAAAACTCAAAAACAGATATATTATAGGGGTCGGCTATGATCTTACCTGCACGTCTCAGGGTGCTGGAGGTGTAAAGGTCCTGTAGGGATGCCAGGTTACTATCGATCACCCTCTCTGCAGAACAATTATACACTGCAGTATTCACTTCTTCATGACCTGTTCGACCTGTTTCCCTCATCCTGTCTTCCAGGTCTGGACCCTGCTGGTCCCATGTTCAAAGGAGCCGACACCTTCGACCGCTTGGACCCCTCCGACGCTCAGTTTGTTGATGCCATCCACACAGACTCTGACTGTGAGACTACTTTAAATATAAAGCATGTTTATTTCCACTAAGACCAAAATACAGAACTGTGAATAACAAAACGGAGGGAACACGAAACCTGCTGCTAGGAAAGATTCTTCTTCTGAAGACTATTTATTGTCGTGTTTGAAGAAAGATAAAAACAGAATTTGACTTCTTCATCAAGGGATTTAAAGATAGATTAAAACTGTAACTCATAAGCATCATCATGTAGGCTGGTTCATCCTCATTCAGTGTATGTTCTGTTACATGGGGAGAACCTATGGCCTCACTCGGCTCCATTTACTCTTAATATGATGCATTAAAGGGACATTTCAAAGGGTTTTATGCTCTCAGGATGAAGTTATTTTGTTGAAACCTTTTACACTACCAGTCAAAAGTTTGGAAACCCTTCTCATTCAAGGGTTTGTATTTATTTGAATTATTTGAAACATTGTAGATTAATACTGAAGACATCAAAATGTATATGGAATTATTTTATGAACAAAAAAGTGTTAAACAAAGCAGAATATGTTTTATATTTTAGATTCTGTAAAGTAGCCCCCTTTTTCCTTCATGACAGCTTTGCACACTCTTGGTATTCTCTCAGTCTGCTTCATGAAGTGGTCTCCTGGAATGGTTTCTAATTAACATGAGCCTTGTCAAGAGTTCATTTGTAGAATGACTTGCCTTCTTAATGTGTTTGAGACCATCAGTTGTGTTGTTCAGAGGTAGGGTTAGCACACAATGGATAGCCCTATCTGACTTCTGTTGTAATCCAGATTATGGCAAAACCAGATTATTTCATAGTTTTGATGTCTTCAGTATTAATCTACAGAAAATAATTAAAATAAATAAAAAACATTGCATGAGAAGGTGTGTCCAAACTTTTGACTGTTGGTGTACATTCAGCCCGTAGCTTATGAATAGTAACTCCTTTCCTGCATGCAAACTCCTTCCTTTCCTTTATCTCAGACCTTGATAACTCCAGAAGAGGCTTAATAGATTTTTACATCTTAAACTGCATCTTTTCTTCATCTTTTGCAAACTTAGCAGCAAAAGCAACCCTAACAGTTTCCTCCAATGAGACCTGGGTACACAGCGCTTCCACTTCCACCTTTACCTGGTAAAACCGTTATCTGATGAATGCCAATGTTTGCAAACTTCGGACAGAAGTTGCAGAGTAACTCACTGTTTCATCGTGACACAACGACGACATACTGTTTGAGTTTGTTCTTTCCTGCTTGTGGTCTCGCTCCTCTCACTCAGTCAGGTCACTTTCAAAGCAGCTGACTCATATGTTTGGAGATGTTGGAAAATCCAGTAATTATCCTAAATTATGGCTTCTGTTCGGCTGAGGTTCATGTTTGACCACCAATCTTATGCAGATGAGCAGAGTGCAGGGAGGTTGTTAGATGACGGCCTGTTGTGGGTTTTTATTACAAGGTTGTGACAGAGGCGGATGAATATATGTTGCAAAAAGTATGTGTAGTTAGGAGATGTGTCTTTTTCAACCTTGTGTAAAAAGTGATCATCTTCTCTTCTTGTGCATCAGATTTTGGCATCTCCATCCCTGTGGGTCACGTGGACTTCTTCCTGAACGGGGGAAAGGATCAGACTGGATGTGCCCGCTCCAGGTTTGCTTCAAGTAAGTCCAGAACAAGGGGAAAATAAAACAACAGGTTGAAGAAAAAGCTGGTTTGTGTCTTTAAAAGTCAGCTAAGTTAAATCTCTGTATTCAGTCTTATTATATATGAATATATTTAAAGAAGTGTACCTTTTTGAAAATGAAATCCTGCAGTCCTCTGGCTCCCTCAGTGTTCGTGTGTGTTGTCAGTTCTGATCTACTTTCCAGTGTACGGCTATGTGATCTGTGACCACATGAGGGCACTGCACGTCTACATGAGCGCTCTGAACAGCTCATGCCCGTTGATAGGGATCCCATGCTCCAGCTATGAGGAGTTCCTGAAGGGGAACTGTGTGGACTGTGGAGTCTTCAGGGGCTCGTGTCCAGCTATAGGTACATAAAAAAACACTGATGTGTTCTTTATTCATTATTTAAACACGTCTGTGCAGAGAGTACAGGGAGAGAGAGAAAGACACATGTTCACAGATCTTGTGTCCTTTTACAACAAAGACTTATAATTATAAACTTCATTTAAAATACATCTGATGACCAGTCCAGTTACTGACTGTGTTTAATGTCAACAGCTTCTTCTTTTACTCAAATTTCAGATACTTTTACTTATGCACTATTTTCTTTTTCTTTGTAAATCTACTATAAATAAACATCATTAAAGCTCCTGTAAGGAATTTTCAGCTGGCTATAAAACAGACACATTTCAGAGTAATAACTCTTAATAAAGTAAAAAAGCAAAAAGGCAATAACTTTGGCATTTCTTTGTTTTGATTTTCAATGCTTGCAATTACTATATCTGTTAGTTTCTCATTTGTTTCTAATTTAAAGTATCTTAAAGTATATATATTAAGTTCAAACTGGTTGTGGATTGATCAAAAAGTTGTCTTAAAGAAGAAAAATGGGCATCTATATTTTAGTAGTCACTTTATAAATTGTTTAAAGTAAACATTTCCTGATGTCAGCTGCTCAGTTTTCATCCTCTGTTGCAGAAGTTAGCATGTTTGTGTTGACTAGCCACCTTAAAGCTCCTGTGGGGAGTTTTTAACTGGATGTGAAACAGGTTGATTTTTATACTGAGGCTTTTTTTATGAAATACAAAAGCAGACAAAACCACTAGCAGCAAGACTGACATTTTTTATATGATACATTTTAATGCTTGCAACTGCTGTGAGGGGGGTAGGTGTCAGACAAGACGGCTAATAGCACGCTGAAGAAACAGCCTTTCTTTAAGCAAATGTTCACAAGTGATGCATTTGAGAGTTAAAATAAAGCAGGATGAGTTGTAAAATACTAGATCAATCAATCAAGCTTTATTAATATTGCACCTTTCATACAAATGAAATGTAATTAAGTGTGCTTTACAGTGACTGAGAACAAGAAAGAAGCAGAAATAAAATAATGGCAAGCTATACTAAAAAATAAAAATGTATTTTAATGCACTCCAACAACAATAAAATATGTGTAATTGAAATAAGTTAAAGCATCAAATCAACATTAAAGGTGACATATCACGCTTTTTTCATCAACATATATTGGTCTAAGAGGTCCCCAAAACATGTCTTTAAAGTTTATGCTCAAAAAAACACTTTGAAATCAGATTTTGGTCTGCCTGAAAAGCCCTCTTCTTCAGTCCTCCTCAGACAATCTGTTTTCTCTCTGACCACGCCCCCTCAGGAAGTGGGTGTGGCCTCGGCTGTCCGGCACGTTGATCTAATGTTTACATGTTGGCTGAATATACACGGCTGCTCAGAGATCGCGTTACTTCAACCCTCTGAATCTGATCCAGAATCTGATCCTGATGGAGAGGCGCCTGCAGCAGGACCTTTCTGAAGGATTGGTCACAGATTTAGTGTTTCTTGTTGTTTTAATTATCAGTATGTCGACGTGTGTCTTGGTACACAGCTACGAACATGTAGCTATGTGGCTATGCTAACTAGCGCTAGCACTTATCCATGATAAATATAAATCATCCACTAGATCTTCAAATCTGCAGACGTGGGGAGTAAAACCGACCTCTGCCAGAAAGGCAGCGGGACCTTTTCTGAAGGATTGGTCACAGATTTAGTGTTTCTTGTTGTTTTATTTATCAGTATGTCGACGTGTGTCTTGGTACACAGCTTCAGCTACAGCTATGAACATGTAGCTATGTGGCTATGCTAACTAGCGCTAGCACTTATCCCTGATAAATAAAAATCATCCACTAGATCTTCAAATCTGCAGACGTGGGGAGTAAAACCGACCTTTGTGTTTATTAAGACAGCCTACAACTAGCATGCCTCCCTCCTAAGCTCCTTGTTAGCACACATGTGTGCAAGTAATGAAAAACGGAGGAGGGGTTGAGTTGTATTTTATACAGTCTATGGGCTGAACAAGCTCCGAGCTCTGACTCTGACAGACCGGATATTGTTGTTACGTAACAAAAACACGGAAGTCTGAAACGGCTCGTTTCACACACATTTACAGAAAGGTGGAGAAATCAGAACAGGGGCAGAATGGATTCTTTTCATTCTTGGGGGGTTTGTAGACAGGGACACATATTTCAGGTAGAGAACCATCAAAAAGTCCTTTTTGCATGATATGTCACCTTTAAAAAAGGGTAGGGATAGGAGTTGAAGATAAAATAAAGGCTAAAAATGAGCAGATAAATCATTTTTTTAAAAGTTGAAATAGATCAAATAATAAAACAACATTAAAATCAATATAAAACATTAAAGTAATTCAATTGTTAACCCTATATAGAAGATCAGTGAAGTAAAATTCACACAACAAAAAAGTTCCTCACAGGAGCTTTAAAGTTTCCACTTAAGTCTGTTCAAAATAACGATTCACCAAACCGCCGTGTTATCACAAATATAAGACATAAAAAAGGAAACATACTGGGGCATTAACGTATGTTTAGATTAGGATGAAAGTATAAAGAATATAAATGAGGCAGCTTGTTTTGTTCTCTGCTCAGTGTCACCAGCAGATATGTTCGGCATCCGACTGCAGGGTCTGCTCGCGTCAGTCCACAGCTCTGGCAGCGTCTTATCATTTAAACCCCTGATACACTAAAGAACACTGATACAGTCACACAGTTAATGTACAGCACAGCCCTTTGATTTCAGCGAGTAACAACCTAAAGGATGACCTTAACTCATCAGTGTGTGTGTGTGTGTGTGTGTGTTTTATGTGTGTGTTTCAGGATTAACAGAGAACAGTGGGATATCAGTATCTCCAGTGCCCAAAGAGCAGAAGCTTTTCCTCCTCACTTCCTCCACGTCTCCTTTCTGTGGTGAGTGTTGTAGTGTCGCAGAGAAGAGGCTGCCTTTGATAGAGGTTGAGTGTTTCAAGGTTAAACTCACTATGGGATGCATATTTGGCTGTATATATGCAGCACATATGGTGTTGTCAGTGGGTTACAGGTCGTAACGTGGCCAAAACCTTATTGCCTCTGTGTTGTTGTTTTCTGCTCAGCTCATCACGTCCTGCTGCGGCTGGAGGTTTCCCCGCTGGATAAGAGCGCTGAGGTGGAGGTGACTCTGAGGACGGAGAGCCTGGGACGAGAGCAGAGAGTCAGGCTGTAGGTACCAAGAGTTACTCCACCATAACACACCATTTATCTATTCTCCACATGTCCAACACTGCTCATGGGATCAATCAATCTTTATTTATAAAATCACATAAAGTTCTCCTCAGACTCTTTCCAAACAGAGCAGGTCTAGACCGTACTCTATGTTGTATTATCAACAAAGACCCAACATCAAGACTGGATAAGATCCAGTCCCATCTTACAGACAGGACTCAGTCTGATCTCATCTTAATCCACCATGAGCAGAGCACTTTGCAGCATTTAGCAAGTTACAGTGGCAAGGACAAACTTCCTTTAACAGGCAGAAACCTCCAGCAGGACCAGACTCATGTTAGACACACATCTGCTGAGACCTACCGTGTTGGAGAGAGGGATAGAGGGAGATGAAGAGAGAGAGAGATGATAGTGGGGAGACGGATAGTAGTAGTTGTAGCAACTGGAGTCTGGCACGTCCACAGCAGCAGAGATCCAGAGGAACCTACGAGACAAGGGAGCTCAGGGACTTCAGAAAGGTCTATGGTTAGGAACTTAAAGGGACAGGGGGAGTTAAAGTGAGAGACAGGCAGAGAGAGGAGGGAGAGGGAAAGACAGGATCCCAGTGTGTCATTCTAAGCCTATAGCAGCATAACTAAGAGCTGGTCCAAGCCTGATCCAGCTCTAACTATAAGCTTTATCAAAAAGGAAAGTTTGAAGCCTACTCTTAAAAGTGGAGAGGGTGTCTGCCTCCCAGACCCTGACTGGTAGATGATTCCAAAGGAGAGGGGCCTGATAACTGAAGGCTCTACCTCCCATACTACTTTTAGAGACTTTAGGTACGATGAGCAGACCTGCATGTTGGGAGCGTAGTGTTCTAGAGGGGTTAAAGGGCACTATGAGCTCTTTAGGATATGAAGGTGCAGCTGGAGTCTGGCACGTCTATGGCAGAGATCCAGAGGAACCTACGAGACAGGGGAGCTCAGGGACTCCAGAAAGGTCTATGGTTAGTAACTTTAATGGTCTGAGGATCTTTGGAATTTGGCACCCCCTGTGGATAGAGTTTATAGTGGCACTTGGAGCTCTGATAATCCAGATTTGGTGATCCATTACTGGCTAAACCTCAACCAGGGTTGATCCTTTTCAGTTTCTCTTTGCAAAACCAGGATAAAATGAGCTGGACTTTTCAATAAATATACTTTACCACAGGCGTTTTAATTCAACATGAGTCCCATCCAGTGTGTGGTTGCAATTTCTCCATGCAACTACTGCTTCCAAATACGAATGAAGCAGTCTGTGCAATCAATGCAAAGACCCAGCAGTGCTTCTTCTTGATATTCTAATCTGGATCATTCCTCTCCGGATTCAACTTTTCCAACAACTAGACCCAGGGGTGTATCAAGAGAAACATCCATGAAACAGCGTCCCTATAGTCTCCCTTTGTTTCAAACCTCAGCTGCAGCGCCCTCATCTCAGACATGTGATTTTTCTCTCCTTTAACCCGAGAAAAGCTGAGCCGACAGGTTCTATTTCCAGAGAAGATTTACTGTACCGTGTTCCACTGTAGGGGCCGGGCCAGGTGCAGCATACAGTACCAGGAGATGTTCTCGTGCAGAGGTTCACTTCAGTTCAGGAGGACTTTTTACACTTTTACATGTTTGATTATTCACTTTATTACAAGAGTGATTCATTAAGAAAACGGTGTTAAATCAGAGCAGTGTGAGACGTAGCAGTCAGTCTGGTGTTGATCTATATTAAACACAGAGGGTGATAACTGTCCTCCGTGATGAATGTTGTTTATCTCAAAGTGTCTGTTTATCTTGTGTTTTTGACGTGTGTGCGTGTGTGTGTGTGTTTTCAGTCAGACAGATACGACGGTGTACAGGACGGTGTTGACTCACCCTCTGCCGCTGTGTGAGATCCAAACCATCGAGCTGAAGAACACCGGATCTCGTTTCTACAGGCAGGGAGACATCCACGTCAAGTCCGTGTGTGTCTCTCAGATCCCCTCCAACAGGTACACACTATACCTGAACACACACTGCTCTGCTCCAGCTCCTACATGTGACACGTTTTATCTGTGTGTAAACCAAACAGGCCTGTTTCTGTTGAGCTGCCACATAAGCAGTGAAATATGCAAGCAGTGGATCAGACACAGTTTGTCACTTCTGGTCCTAACTGAGCAGCAGAGTGAAATACAGGAGTGACATTAAAGGTGACATATCACGCTTTTTTCATCAATATATATTGGTCTAAGAGGTCCCCAAAACATGTCTTTAAAGTTTATGCTAAAAAAAACACTTTGAATTCAGATTTTGGT
This sequence comes from Notolabrus celidotus, assembly GCF_009762535.1. Taxonomy (NCBI): domain Eukaryota; kingdom Metazoa; phylum Chordata; class Actinopteri; order Labriformes; family Labridae; genus Notolabrus; species Notolabrus celidotus. Next base: position 32,471,509 of record NC_048281.1, on the reverse strand, counting down.
CTGCCTGAAAAACCCTCTTTTCAGTCCTCTTCAGAACACTCTGTTTTCTCTCTGACCACGCCCCCTCAGGAAGTGGATGTGGCCTCGGCTCTCCGGCACGTTGATCTAATGTTTACATGTTGGCTGAATATACACGGCTGCTCACAGACCCGTGTTACTTCACCCCTCTGAATCTGATCCAGAATCTGATCCTGACAGAGAGGCGCCTGCAGCAGGACCTTTCTGAACCATTGGTCACAGATTTAGTGTTTCTTGTTGTTTTATTTATCAGTATGTCGACGTGTGTCTTGGTACACAGCTACAGCTACAGCTAGGAACATGTAGCTATGTGGCTATGCTAACTAGCACTAGCACTTTTCCATGATAAATAAAAATCATCCACTAGATCTTCAAATCTGCAGACTTGGGGAGTAAAACCGACCTCTGCCAGAAAGGCAGCGGGACCTTTCTGAACCATTGGTCACAGATTCTGTGTTACTTGTTGTTTTATTTGTCAGTATGTCGACGTGTGTCTTGGTACACAGCTACAAGTACGACATGTAGCTATGTAGCTATGCTAACTAGCGCTAGCACTTTTCCATGACAAATAAAAATCATCCACTAGATCTTCAAATCTGCAGACGTGGGGAGTAAAACCGACCTTTGTGTTTATTAAGACAGCCTACAACTAGCATGCCTCCCTCCTAAGCTCCTTGTTAGCACACATTTGTGCAGGTAATGAAAAACGGAGGAGGGATTCAGTATTATTTTATACAGTCTATGGGCTGAACAAGCTCCGAGCTCTGACTCCGTGACAGACCGGATATTGTTGTTACGTAACAAAAACACTGAAGTCTGAAACGGCTCGTTTCACACACATTTACAGAAAGGTGTAGAAATCAGAACAGGGGCAGAATGGATTTTTTTCATTCTCGGGGGGTTTGTAGACAGGGACACATATTTCAGGTAGAGAACCATTAAAAAGTCAATTTTGCATGATATGTCACCTTTAAGAATATTAAAGGGATATTCCGCAGTAAATCCCATGTTTTACATTTGTAGCACTGCAGGAAATCCAGCTTTTGAGCACTGTTGACAATTGTGGCAAATGTGCATCCTCACTCTTTTCATTTCAGGCAAGATGTGCCGCTGTGTGTGAACAACATCCACATCAGACGAGGAGCTCCGTGGTCACATGACTTTGTGCAGGTGTGCGACTACTAAAGAAAGACAATGAACCCCCGAGATCGCAGAGTTAAACCTCAGCGGGTGGAGCCAAAGAAATATATATTTTGTTTTGAGGATTAAGCTTCACTAGTCAGATGTTTGTTAATAAGTTATTTGGACGTCCCACTGACCCTCTAACACTTTAAAATGAGTACATGATGCATCTTTTATTTCTCTTTGTTTGAGTCCTGTCTTTGTTATTCTTGTTTGACATTTTTCTATAATGTAGTTTAAAGATGTGACCTTTGACCCTGTTTTTTATGTATGTCTGACATGTAGTGCTGCTGAATTCAGTTTGTCTTTTAAGAGAAAGCAATAAAACTTGAATCTGTGCTTTTCTTTTGTCTGGTGAAACTAAAGAAGTGAAGCCTGGTTCATACTCCAGTGTAGAATCAACGCTGTAGGTCTGCATAACCCTGTTCAAACAAAGTGGCAACCTCCAGCCGAGACAATTGAAGCAATGTGGAAGTGTTATAAACTGCAGTTCCTCGAGCGTCCACTTGAGGCTGGCTGCAAAAGCACAGGAATGTGTAGAGACGATCCTTACAGCAGAAATAAACATGTTTGAAGCCTGGTTCCAAAATGAGTGTAGTCTGGATAGTTCATTTCTCTATCGGCACACACTCTGAGGGTAAATTTAAGATAACGAGTTGTCTATAATGAGAGGCACAGCTGACTTGAGTGACAGGCAGTAACACTGTAGCTGTTAGCAAGGAAGCTAAAAGCCCACCTCTTTACCTCACACTAGCTAGACAGACGTTAGGTAGAGTTCAGCATTTCCAATATGGCACCCGCTGACGATTGGCTTCAGAAACAGATGGATGACGTCATGGATACTACGTCCATTATACAGTCTATGGTTCAAACGCAGAAGTCTATGCATGTAGCCTGACATGCACCTCCTCCAAAGTGTAACTACAAGTTGAAATGATGGAGACAGAAGTATAAACCAGGCTTAGGCATAGTGAGCAGGTGGTTATGTGAATTAGAATAGGTGCTCCACTCTTCCCTATCACAGATGGTTGGGGTCCAGCAGCTCCTCAGGCTGCTCTCACATCTGTGCCTGCTACCTGTCATTATTTCCTCAGTCTCAAGACCAGCCTGAGACCACACGAACGTTTTTACCACAGTGTCAACAAGCTGAGGGGGAACATGCTGGACTTCTTTTTGTGTGTTGAATCAGAATCAAATATTTAACACAGCTGGGTAAGGATTACAATACAGGGATAAAATCTTCTCTATTGTAGATTTTTCACTGCTACGCTGATGACATCCAGCTCTATATTTCCACCAAATCCATAACCACTGTAACACACTCCACTATCACAAACTGCCTCTCTGAAATAAAAACATGGATGCATACCAACTTCCTATCACTGAACTACGACAAATCCGACCTCATAATCATCGGCCCCAAGTCCCTCACTAATCCCATTCCAAATTTCACTCTCACTTTAAATAACTCTACTCTATCTCCTGCACCTCACATCCGTAACCTTGGAATCATTTTTGACAGCAACCTTTCTTTTCAACACCACGTCACCCAGCTCACTAAAACGGCCTTCTTCCACCTCCGAAACATCGCCCGCCTCCGTCCATTCCTCTCTTTCTCTGCCGCAGAAACCCTCATCCACGCATTCATCACATCCCGTTTATATTATTGTAATAGCATCCTGTACGGCACATCATCCAAAGTCCTCCATAAACTGCAATACATTCAAAACTCTGCTGCACGCCTCCTCACCTGCACCCGCTCCCGTGACCACATCACCCCCGTCCTCCAACATCTTCATTGGCTCCCCGTCCCCTACCGCAGACAGTTTAAAATCCTCCTCCTCACCCACAAAGCCCTCCACCACCAGGCCCCTTCCTACCTCACTGACCTCCTCCACCGTCACACTCCCTCCCGTAACCTGCGCTCCTCACATGCCAACCTCCTGTCCCCACCTCACAGAACCAAGCACCGAACCTGGGGGGACAGAGCCTTCTCAGTAGCCGCCCCCACCCTCTGGAACTCACTCCCCTCCCATATACAAAACTGCTCTGACCCTTCAGCTTTCAAATCTCTTTTAAAAACTCACCTTCTTAAGTTAGCTTTTCATTTGTGATTGTACTGTGTTGCTTTGTTTGATCTGTGTTATTTGTTATTTGTTTATTTTGCTTGTATTGATTTGAACAATTGTACAGTGTCTTTGAGTTTTTGAAAAAGCGCTATATAAATAAAATGTATTATTATTATTTTGAAGCATGACTCAGGTGTTTATAGGTCATGTGACTGTGAGACAGGAAGTAGACAGGTAAAGAAAACGAAGCACATCTTCACCGCACACAAAGAGCTTTATGGAGAAGTCTTGGCCCCATGATAATACTTCCACTTCATTCATTGTAGTCTCATTCTCTGTAACAATAACAGGCAACATCATGAAATTCACAGTATAGAGGTGTGTATTCAAAAATGTACAAAAACATGGTCTACAAGCATCCAGAACATCGTCTAAGAGGAAGAGGAGAGTCATGCAGCGTACGTCTCTGACACTGAAACAACTCGTGGTGTGTTCAGGGGAAGAAAAATAACATAAAGTTTTTTAATTAATTAAAAAACAGATCTAATTTAATCAGCAGTGTTCAACCTGATACAGTTAAAAATTATGTGTTTTTATCATTGTTCACAAAATGCAAATTTATTTCTGCAGCCATTCTCTGCTGGAGGTGTGCAGAAATACGATTTATAACTTTCTGTGTGATTTCTTAAAGGAAAAAAATAATAAAAACTCCAATTTAACATTAAATCACAAGAAGATGAGGCAAAATAAATATTCTTTTGTCAAAGATAAGTGAGAATAAATCAAGATCTGTTTGTTTCAAAATCAGAGAACCGTTTTTTACAAATATTTAATCACATTTCTGTCATTTATTGTTCTGGAAAATAACAAGGTACAGACTGTCCTCAACGCTGATTTAACTTCAGATTTGTCTGACCTCTGACAAAGTATTAAAAGTTATCTTATTCATCGGTAAGCCAAAGCATCAATCTTTACTTTGACAGCAACATAAGCACATTTCTATAAATCTTAGTTCATATTTGACGATGACTTGAATCATCAGTAAGTTCTTCATTCCTTAAGAGACACTAATCATGGCAGGCTACAGTCTGGCGTTAACCACACTGATGCTTAAAGCTTCAAATCTTCAAATCTTAGCAAAACAGAACAAACACTTTGGCCGTTAAAGGTGCAGTGTGTGATTTTTAGCAACATTTATCAGAACTGATTTGGTAGAAATGGAACATAATGTTCATAAGTATGTTTAAATAATCTGAATATCTAATAGTTTTGTTTTTGTTCACTTAAAATGAGGCTTTTATATCCACACAGGAGTGGGTTCCCTTCCATGGCGGTCGCCATCTTGCACCGCCATGTTTCTACAGCAGCTCAGAGCGGACAAACTAGTAACATATGAGTGTTTGTATTTAGTGAGTGGCTGCAGGAGATGCACCAGTTTTAAGACAAAGAAGAAGAGTGTGGTTGTTGTGTGCAAAATAATTTGATAAATGGAGGATCAGATTTATCGTGCATCACAGGAGCTTCTTGTCCTTTAAGGCCACCATTGCCTCACCGACAGGAGGGATGAGCAAGGGAGCTTTGAATTTAGAATCTGGCAGCTAGATGTCGCTAAATATTCCCATTTCTACACACTGCACCTTTAAATGTGCCTGAATCATTTCTACAGGGTTAAAAATATTGGCCCCAAATCTTGATTCTTCTAAATGATTTCAAATCAATCGGCTTTCTTTTCACCCAAACTGAAACTCAAATAGAGAATGGAAGGAGCATGTGAAGACATGAACTGAGAACAGAGACAGAGGGCGAGGTCGAAGAGGAGACAGAGTCATTACAGGTGACATGTGGCACATTCATACTGCTATACTCTAAATATTAAAGTGTTTCCAGGAGAGACTGTCCTCACAGTTTGGGCGTGTCGGTGGGAGCCAGCGGCGCTCTGCCTCTCTGGAATCGAGGTGGAAGATTCCCACCACTATCACCTCCTGTGGAGTCAGAATGAAGCTTCGGTTAGGAGGAAGTTAAGAGAACATAGGGAAGTGATTTTTACAGTGACATGACGGATAACAGGAGAACTTTATGCTACTGTGTCGAATCAAACACCACTGACATATGTGAGCGTTTTTTGGGGGCTCCAAGAGGGACAAATGTTTAAACTGTGTTCCTGTGTGAAGACTTCCACTGTTTTCAGCAATGTGCAGCTTCTGTGCAGATGCGTAGCTCTCTCTAGAACAGCATAAAAATCCTAAAGCTGTACTCTAGTATCATACTTTTCCACGGAGGTTTTAAAGGTGCTTTTCCACCAGAAGTACCAGGAACTACTCTTCAAGGAACTTAATGGTTCCTGTGGCCCATTTTTGTCTGCCTGAAGTACCGTGGAGATTATGCGAACCAGGTAAGTGATGCATGGATAAGCAATAAAAGTAATTGCACTACACTAGCAGACCAGTGGAGGCAGTAAGAAAGAGATAAAGACTGTACAGCAAAGATGACAGCATAGAAGGAGACAGACAGGCCGGCATCATCATGTGGGACACTACAGTCAACCTTTAGCATGTTAGCATGATGGAGATTACTCTTGTGCTGTTTTTGATCGAGCTTTATTGCAAATGGACAATTCACTGAATCAACACTTGGAATTACACAAGTGCGAGGAGGAAGGTCGTTTTTAAACGCCCAAAATGCACGAAGATGGATTTTTGAAGCAAAGCAGATGTCATGATCTGGCTCTTTTGTGTTTTGCCCTCCCACCTGATCCTTTTTCTCTTTCTCCCTCAGCAGGTACATGCAGAGGGACGGGGCCGATCTCCACGGGAGCGAGACTCACAAGAAAAAAACCTGCCTCTCATCCCGCAATCAGCCCGGCTTCTTAAGCCTGCTCCAAATTCTCCTCAGTGCCAGAAGATTCCCGCTCATGCTCGTGTCTTGTGTGTCCTCGCTCTCGTGAAGATCTCCTGTCTAAGTGTTTTTCTCAGCGTTTCTCTTGTAGTTACTCTAGTTTTAGTTTTCTAGCGAGTTTTTCCCTCCTGGACACTTTTAGTTATTTTTGCCCGTTCGTAGTCTCGTTTTCCCGTCAAGGTGAATTTTTGTTTGTTACTTTGAAAATAAACTGTTTTTTGTTCGACTCTGCATCTGGGTTCTGGCTCTCCTTGAACACATCCGTAACAGCAAAGATCAGCCGGTGTTCTGGTTTAAAGAGCGACCCTGTAAACTGGCGACATTCAGCTGCATGCATCCCTCACAAACGTCTTTAGATGATCATTAAATATCTGATGAGGATATTTTGACTTTTTAATAAGATGCATTCCCGAGGACTCCTTCTACGTTTCAGCAGCTGTTGTAAACTCGACAAACGCTGACACATTCAGCTGAAGGTCTCCAGTTTACAGGGTCACTCTTCAGACTGTAACACTGGGGGCTGACGGAGACACATTCACACTATAAGGCTCAGAGAAGACAAATGTAAAGGAGTTATTAAATCAAGTGTGTGTGATGTTGTGGACGGAGGGTGAAATACAAACACTGCAGGCCTCGCCCCCTAAAGTTCCTTGACATTTGGAAAGTAGTAACCACTGAGCAGGGGCTTTTCAAGAGGGAGGATTAACTACCCAGAAACTAAATTTAGACCCTGGTTTGAGTTCCTCAAAAGGAAGGAAGTTCTTGGGAAAAGTTCCAGCAGTTGAAAGCACCTCTTGATTTCTCACCCTCTGTTGTCTGAGTCTGCTGTGTCCACACTGAAGTCGTGTTACTACAGTCAGTGACAGATTCAGCCTTCTGTTTCACGTCCCCCTGCAACCCAAACCCTGCGCTGACCCCACCACCACCACCACCCAGCTGTGAAACATGATCCTCCACTTCTGATTGGTCGAGGGCTGATTTTGGGCTGGTAGTCCTTGCGGGCGGGGCCGAGGAGGGGATGAAGGAATTAACAGACAGTGTGCTTACAGGGTGGGCACGCTGAATTAATAACATGGCACTGGATTTTTTTTGGACATCCCCTAAATTTCCTGACTGTAATCCTCATCAGAGAGGACCACAGCTGCTGGAGGGCTCAATGTCAAAGCCCGACTCACAACACACACACACACACACTACCAGGAGGTGGTGGATTCACTCTGCAGTCATTCAGTGCTAAACTCTTATTCCTCTTTTGTCTGGAGGAATAAATGCAACTCAGCTACTGAAGAGGAGAGCAAGCTTGTGAGAAGCAGAGCCAAAGCAAACAGATTCAGAACAGCTGAGACTTTAAATCTCGAGTGACTGATTCAAACTGATTAATAATCCAGGTAACACAAAGATAATGAGGCCGGAAGCACCGAGCTTATCATAGAATAGTTTTGCAGTTCCTTTTTAAACTTTAAACCAAACTTATTTAACAGTAGATATATTTTAATTTCACTCCTGGGTATTCTAAGCCGGCAGAAAGGGAAGCAGATTGTGATGAGATGTAACAAACAAAGGAAAAAAGAGCCAGAAATCTAATTACATAACAGCTGAGGCTGGACCATAAATCTAGCCGGGAACAAGACAAATCTGCTCATGTTTTATTTGCTCTGGCAGATGTGGTTTGGATTCTCTCATTTTCTAACAGATTCCCATCCAGCCTGATTCATGTCAGGCCAATCTTAAACATTCATCTAATATGAGGCGGATTAAAGAGCATTTGAGGTATTTTGGTAAACAGACCTGATGGCTGCCGCTGTGCTGCAAAAGACTCAAATCTCACTGAGTGTATTCATCTGATTTCTGGCGAAAACATCTCATTACACTTCATAAAAGCCACATTGACCTGAAACGTCCAAAAATAAATCTTATTTGGAGATATTACGAGCTAAAAATAAGGATTTCATTTAAGGTAATGGGGGGGATAATGGCAGACAAAGCAGCAAGCAGAAGTTTCCTTTCCCACTTCAAACCTTTTCATCCTGTTTCAAAAAATGTGGCTGCGTTCTTTTTGGTGGAGCTGGACTTAAAGGTGACATATCACGCTTTTTTCATCAATATATATTGGTCTAAGAGGTCCCCAAAACATGTCTTTAAAGTTTATGCTCAAAAAAACACTTTGAAATCAGATTTTGGCATGCCTGAAAATCCCTCTTCTTCAGTCCTCCTTAGAACACTCTGTTTTCTCTCTGACCACGCCCCCTCAGGAAGTGGATGTGCCTCGGCTCTCCAGCACGTTGATCTAATGTTTACATGTTGGCTGAATATACACGGCTGCTCAGAGATCGCGTTACTTCAACCCTCTGAATCTGATCCAGAATCTGATCCTGACGGAGAGGCGCCTGCAGCAGGACCTTTCTGAAGGATTGGTCACAGATTTAGTGTTTCTTGTTGTTTTATTTATCAGTATGTCGACGTATGTCTTGGTACACAGCTACGAGCATGTAGCTATGTGGCTATGCTAACTAGCGCTAGCACTTATCCATGATAAATAAAAATCATCCACTAGATCTTCAAATCTGCAGACGTGGGGAGTAAAACCGACCTTTGCCAGAAAGGCAGCAGGATGTTTTCTGAAGGATTGGTCACAGATTTAGTGTTTCTTGTTGTTTTATTTGTCAGTATGTCGACGTGTGTCTTGGTACACAGCTGCAGCTACGACATGTAGCTATGTAGCTATGCTAACTAGCGCTAGCATTTATCCATGATAAATAAAAATCATCCACTAGATCTTTAAATCTGCAGACGTGGGGAGTAAAACCGACCTTTGTGTTTATTAAGACAGCCTACAACTAGCATGCCTCCCTCCTAAGCTCCTTGTTAGCACACATGTGCGCAGGTAATGAAAAACGGAGGGGGGGGGATTCAGTATTATTTTATACAGTCTATGGGCTGAACAAGCTCCGAGCTCTGACTCCGTGACAGACCTGATATTGTTGTTACGTAACAAAAACACGGAAGTCTGAAACGTCTCGTTTCAGCACACATTTACAGAAAGGTGGAGAAATCAAAACAGGGGCAGAATGGATTTTTTTCATTCTCGGGGGGTCTGTAGACAGGGACACATATTTCAGGTAGAGAACCATTAAAAAGTCCATTTTGCATGATATGTCACCTTGAAGTTCATCTGAGGTATGGCATCAGTTTTTTGTGTTGGATTAAAAATGGATGTTTTAGCAAGCTGCCCCATGAGCTGACCAGCTGCTGCATGACTGGTTGTAGAAGTGAGGGGGATTGAGTGAGGGGCCGCAAAAAACTCAAAATGAAGAAAGTGTTTCTGTCTTATTTCTCATAGAAAATACAATGTAGACTTCTTAAAGTCAAATTCACCTTGCAGGTCAAGATAAAAACCTTATTTTAAGATATTAGAAGCAAAGATTAAGACGTCAATTGATTGTAATGAGTTAGAAAAACGTACTTGCTAATTGTCTTAGCCCACAGGCATCATTTCTTTACTCATTATGAGCAATTCCAGTCGTATTTAAACCTGTAATACCTGGAAGCAAGACATCTACCTGGACTTGTCAGGTAAAATGGATTATATAAAGTCTGATGAGATATTTCTTTCACCAGGAACAAGACAGGAAAACCTTTTTTGCAGCGTAGCCCTTTTCACACATGCACCACACTCCTGAAATGTCCTTACATTGTCTGAGTGGGCTGCATGTGTGAACACAAACCACTGATTATTTCACTCTGATTTTGTCTGGACGGTTTCCTGCCAGACCCTCCTTGTAAAATGTCCACATCATGAAGTCAGGGTGAGCCGATATGTGAACCCAACAGGTGATGGTCTGGAACATTTACTGTAACACTCTTCTGCATGCACAGCTGTTTTTCCTTAGAAACATGTACTAACATAAACACAGGAAGAGTCACAGTAACTAAGACACCTCCTCCTCCTCCTCCTCCTCCTCCTCCTGCACAGACAACCCAGCCGCCCCCCTCATCGAGACGTTAGAGGTTAAAGACACATTTGCATTTGCAGTTTGGCTGACACTAGTTCAGGTAATCATGTCACATTCTTATTAAGCAAATCTTCCTTTAATGTAAGATTTGAGAACAGCTGTATCATCACATGCTCCATTAAATGGTAAATGGACTTGTCCTTATAAAGCGCTTTTCTAGTCTTTCTGACCACTCAAAGCGCTTTTACACTACTCGTCACATTCACCCATTCATACCCAGTCACTCACTGATGGTAGAGGCTGCTATGTAGTGAGGGACCATCAGTGTTAGCTAATCTCATTCATTCACATTCACACACCTCTGAACAACAGAGGGAGTAATTCGGGGTTCAGTGTCTTGCTCAAGGACACTTCGGCATGTGACTGCCGGAGCTGGGATCGAACCGCCAACCTTCCGATTGATAGACGACCGACTCTACCCACTGAGCCACAGCCGCTTATAATAGCTTATCTGACTATTCAATCAAATAAGACGTTCAAATGTCCTTAATTTTTTGGTTTGTCATGTGACATGTTTGGCATTCAGGGACAAGCTCATAAACTGTGAGATTTACTGACTGAACAAGTCTTTGCCCCTCATCAAACGGTGTTTTTAAACCAGAACCAGAAAGGATCATCCGACCCCTAAAGGCACATGTATTTCTGCTAAACATTGCTCATTCACTGGTTGATGTACCCTCTTCTAGTTATGGTCTGTTGTTTGTTCGTTGTGTGAAACTTCATGCTGCTATCTTAGCCAGGACTCCCTTGTTTAAGAGATTTTGTGTCTCAATAGGTGGTCAAATAAATATTATACAAACTGTAATTAAAGTTAAAGAAGTTTAGCAACAAAGTAGAAAAATAAAATAAAAGTCTTGCATTAAGAATCATGTTTAAAGCTCCTGTGAGTAACTTTTATATTGTGTTGATTCTGGCGCCCCCTGTGGACAAAGTGTATGTCTTATATCTGCTGTTATCAGCGTTATTGCCCCGCCCTGTACTCTCTGATAATGCAGCAGGGTTAGTAAGAAATGTGCACTGCAAGCCATCCATGCACACGCAGCTCCCCCATGCCCCCTTCTGCCCAGGTGAGGTACTTACATGTAGCTTAAGTGGTGACCCAGTGTGTTAGCTCCAGCACCCTCTCCCTTCTACCTCAAATAATCCCTCTCACTGCCATAATCCGTTAAGGAGCCCGCCACATCAGCAAAGTCCTCCAGGACCAGGCTGGTGGAGTCCTCACCAGAGGGCAGCTCCGGGTCTGACCATTGGTTCTGATAACGGTCACGCTGGGGGGCCTTGGTGTCATCCTGGGAGGTCTTTCTTGGTCCCTGCAGCTGAGACTGAGCTGGATCCGATGTCTGGTAGGCCGGTGCCGGATCTTCACCCTGCGGGTCCTTGCTGAAGCCGCCGTCGCTGCCGCTGCCACCCTCGCTGCCCTGCGAGGACGGGGCCAGCACGTGGTAGAGGCTGGGCAGGCGGATGTCCAGCAGCACCCCGCTCTTGATGTAGAGCTTGTTGTTGAGGTTGTAGAGCTTCTCGGCGATGTCGTGGCCCAGCATGACGGAGAAGAGACGGGCGATGTAGCGCTCCCTTGAAATCAGCGAGTAGAGGCGACGGCGAGTCCAGGAGATGTAGCGGGAGTCTTCTTCTGCTGTCAGGGTCACCTGCAGGGAATGAGTGGAGAAAACACCTGAATGTCAGAGCAGTAAAGGTGTAGACTGTATGAAACATGAACATAGATTCAGTAATGTCACCTGCTGGTTTCTGAGGAGGCATCATGTCAAAAACAAAATAAACATGTTTAATTTTTCATTAAAACTGAGAATTTTAACATAGGACTACGGGGGTTTCCTGAAGCAGCAAACTCCAGTCTTGCAATATGAAGCCAATGCAGAAGAGCTTAAACCTGTAGTACCAAGAGTGTCCACTTGGGGCCTTCTCCAAAAACCAAGGAAGCCACATACACACTCATTCTAAAAGCCTATCTTTACAGTAAATATAATCATGTTTACTGTTCAATTCTCTATCTACACACACTGTACAGGGGGGATTTTTTCATAACTCATTCGCTTTGAAGATGTTTATGAGTTTTTCTTAATGAGGGATATGGCTGACTTGACTGACAGGCGGGAACAGGAGGCTAAAGGCCCGCCTCGATTCCACCGCTTTGCCTCATGTTAGGCTTCAAAACTCTGCTTCAGTAACCAAAGGGTGACATCACTGAGACTGCGTACATATTTCATACAGTCTATGGGTTTCCTTGTCTTTTGGAGACAGCCCCAAGTGGACACTTGAGGTACTGCAGGAGTTTTGACCACCAGGAGTAAAATGGAGCAGTTTGTTTTACAAGTAGGCTTTCAGTTTGTTCATATTTTTGATGCATGTAGGATAGGCTTCAAATATTTCTAGAAATTTTGGGAAAGAAATGCACTAAATACACTCAACATCAGGGGTGGTGTTTTGAGTGTTTCGGTGAGTTACATTAAATGCAAATATAACTGGATTAGTTCACAAGTATTCTAGATTCCTTTCCACCTACAGGCAAATCACAATATTTTCCACCTTAACTGTATATGAATACAAGCCATCTGTTAATAATGTAATGTTAAATAAATAGGGATGTATTTTTTGGTTATTTTTAATGTTAATTAAATTTTTGATATTATATTATCATCATTATTTTTATCATATTGTTTTTATTATTATAACTGTTATTTTATTTATATTTTTTTTCAGAATATTTTTGTTTATTTCTGACAGGATTATTTTAAAAAGAAAACGTATTAAGTAGGTGTAAAGGCAGGGAAAGGTTTCCCACTTTTCACTTGGAGTGTGGGTGTGTCTGTGTGGGTCTGTGTGGGTGTGTGTGTGTGTGTGTGTGTGTCACTGATTGCCTAATGAATAGCACCTGCACTGCCTGTGAATCTGTTTTGCCTGGTGCAGGGAGAGAGGAGGCAGGGTGCTGATATTTCTGTTGACCGCTGAAACTTCTTACCACCACATAGTCGAATTCTGCAAGCCTACCTTCATTAAATATATGTTTGAATTTATGTTTATCGAGAAGGTTAAATAAAACACTCAAATTGCAGTAATGGCTTCATGCTTCCTCCCTTGCAGTCAGCGCGTCAAAAAGATCCCTGTATTCCCCTCTGTGACTAATCTAGTTTTTTGATAGTCATGCAACAGTAGGTAACTACATTTGAAACTAAATATCTGACTAATTGATAATAAAGTCAGTGGTTAGATGGAGGCCTATTAACATTGGTGCACTTCACTGATCCTCTCCTCAGCACAGTTTGTTTGGCCTTCAGACAAACTGAATGTTTAACCTGACCTCCAGCTTCTGTTTCTACTTTAATTGAATGAAACAAAGACACCTGAAGGAAACGGTCGGCTGCTTTCTCCTGTTCAGCTGATCAGTCTGATAAAAAGCAACTCGATACCCAAGACTGGTTTCCTGTTCCTTCACAGCACTAATTCAACCTCCAACTTTGAGCCTTATTTCAGTTATTTCATTTATAAGTTGAGTCTCTTACCTGAAACTTTCCCTCCTCGTTGGGTCTGAGAGACTCCCACTCTGGAGAGTCCAGGAACTGGTGGCGGTGGATGTAGTGCAGGAACTGACCCTCTAGAGACACATTTATCCTGAAAGAGAGAGAGATAAAGAGTTCAAAAGAAAGACAGGGTGGTGATGAGAGTCGACAGAGAGCTGCAGGTCACTCTGCAGGACCAGTCTGAAGAAAATGAAGCCTCAAACAGAACATAAATTCATCATCTTGCAGATAAATTGATCGTGCAAAGTTTACTTTACAATTCTTTCACTCTGGATTTTCACTCGAAGGAAGAATAACTTCCGCAGAGTGAGATAACCCAGCACTCTGAACACTAAATCCTTCAGCTGATTACGTCAGCAGGGTCTGTTTTCCAGGAAATACTTTTCCCAGGAAATGCTTCTCATCCTTACTTTATTTCTAAGAAAGAATAAAAACATACAGTATTTTATCCATTACTGTAAAAACAAACAAAATGATGGCTATATTTTAAATTAAACCATGCAAAGGGGTCACGGGCTGCACCCCTAGAAAACTAAATATAGTTTTTAGTATTCTGTTTTGTAGATGAATGCACATGAAAGTGTTTGTGGATCATAGAGCTTCTCTTTGCAGCAGTTTAAAACAGCTAAAAGTCCCAGTTTAGACTCCTCTCATGTGTGGGTGTAAATTAAGAGGCATTTTGCTCTGCACTGCCGCGTTAATTACCCTTTAAAGCACTTTACACTGCCAGTGGCAAGGATTTCCACCGTGCTAAAAGTGTCCCTGTACAGCTGGTGCTTTGTTTTGTAACAGACACTAAAGGACCAAAAGATTGGTGTTCATCTCTCTCTTTTGGACTCTCTGGGTTTGGACCCCTCAGTTCTTTGGCAGAGAATCTCAATGCTTCACCATGAAATGATATTAAGACGTTCGTTAAAGTGTTTTAACTTTGGTGCTGCAGGTCGGACAAACCTTTGATTCAACCTGTTTGATTCATTACAATAAACCCCTGCAGAGAGCAAGGTCCATAAAGAAATGATCTTCCAACTTTGCATGGCCTTAAGAAATCCCTGAACCGGCAAAAACCTCTGTAGTGAACTTAGATTCCGATCATGAGCCAGACTTTAGCCAGACATCGGAGTTTGACCTCTTTTAAGCTTGTTGGACAAAAGGGAGGAAATCTCTGCAGCCAGGCTTCAAAGTTTTGCAAAAAGTCTTCCTCAGCATAAAAACAATGAAACAGGAGATTTCTCATGGACGTCAGTGGAAGATGTAAAGAAACATCTTATCTTTAAAGCTCCTGTTAGGAACTTTTCAGTTGCAACGTTTTGGCGCCCCCTGTGGACAAAGTGGGATGGTTCATCTCTCTGCGGATCATGATTAATGATGTTTTCTGACTAAATTTGATGCTTCCCTTTTAACAGTCAGACATACTGTATCTCATACCATACATTTTTGCTTTGGAAAACACAAACAAAGGATGTTTTGGCAGAGTGCTATTATTTCTCTACATATGCCTATATGAGAGAGATAGGACTGTGGACAGAGTCAGAAATCAGAAAGGGAGAGATGGGGATGACATGCAAGAAAGAGGCCACGTGTTGGATTCGAACCTGGCCCACCTGTGTGGAGGACAACAGCCTCTATACATGGGGCGCATGGACATTAATACCAGGCTTCCAGTGCCCCAGAATCATTACACTGAAAAGTAAATCTTGTTGTTGATGATCTCTTTTGCTTTTGTAGTTCAGACAGTGTCAGTTTCAGTCTGTTATATTACCAGCTAAAATACTCCTTAAAAGAGCTTTAAGTGAAATTGTATTTTTTTGTATTGTTTAAAATTATGGTTCATGTGAACATCTTGCATTTGAAATCATACTAAAATGAAAAATCAAAGGAATAAGTGTCAAAATATCGTTAACATACTAAAAGTAAAAGTGCAAATTTTGCAAAATGCCTCATCATGCTTCATACATAAACATGGAAGCATGATCAGATTTGCAGCTAGTACAGGTAAGGTCTATTTCAGTTCTTTATGAACTTTTGTTTGGTTTAATCTGCAATAAAACATCATTAAATATAAGCGTTGTGTTTTAAAACAACAATATGCAAAGCATGTTTTAATAGAGGCTGTAAATAGCTGAGTGAAAATGTAATATTTGTCTCCAGAATGTGGAGGAGTAAAAGTAAAAAATTATTGAGAATGTCTTAAATTGTGTGCACGCCATCACTAGAAATGTTAATGGTACCATAGAACAAAAAATAAATAGACTTATCATTAATTCTCATCTTATATCTGAGAAAATGTCCCATGTAAGCCTGTCAGACAGTTAAAAAAAAAAGCCCATACTGTAGAGCTTTTAGAAAAACAATCCTCCTCAGCTTTGAGTCTGTTGTTCTAACTTTGGCTCACACAGAAGCCGTCGTCTGCCAACATTTAATTTAAGTTAAAAGGAGCAGTCACTGTCTGCTCCTGTCCCGACTACAGAGATATCATTGAACCAGCTGGCAGTGTGCGGAGGGACGGCACAGCAGTGAGTCACAGACAAAAATACTCTGTTTACAACATTTCTCTTGTGTCGGCTCCAGGACTGTGAAATGTAATGCAGCTCTACTCTGAGGATGTTTGGATGAAGAGGCTTCGCTTCCTGTTACAGTTACAGGCTGCCAACAGCATGAAAGAGTCAGAAATAGGAACACAGATCTGCAGTCGGCAGTTAGAATGGGAGCCGATTTGAAAACAATGGGCGGTTTTCTACAACAAGATGAGAAAATGAGACTAATACCACACCAGCTGGATACTAATGTGACCAAATACTGCAGGAAACACACACTGATAGCTTTCTGCTCTTTAATCTGCACAAAACACGCTCAGTTAGCAGCTAGCTTGTGCAGAAAGTGGCGCATTTAGAAGCAAAAGCGTAAGATGTTTTTATAAGGTGGTGGTGGAGACCAAACACAAAGATAAAAGGAGAGTTAATATTAGATTTTTACCTGTTCAGTGTCTGCAAACTAGCTGCCACTGGAGGCTAATCTTACTCCATGTCTGCTGGGTGTGTATGTAGCTTCTGGGGCTTTTGCATCCAGCCTCAAGTGGACACTCGAGGAACTGCAGTTTTTGGTACTTCCATATCAGCTTCATTTCTCAACGCTTGAGGTTGCCGCTTGACTACGTCCCGTCAATATGAACTACATGCAACATAAACTGGATGCTGAAACCAAGTGATTACTTCAGAGTTGGAAAAATGAAGCCAATGCAGAGTGCACAAACCTGCAGATCCTCTAGTGTCCACTAGAGGCTGTCTCCAAAAACCAAGGAGCCCAAATTGAAATGCTGAAATAAACATGTTTACAGCCTGGCAGAAAAACAGTTTGGTGTCTCTACCTCATTTAGTTGATCACAACAACTTTAGGAAGGATGCATTCTTATGAAATTCATCCGCTTTGATTTCTTGAAGGCTGAGAGTTATGCAAAATCACTCATAATTAGGGACTGCTGTTGTAGCTGTACACCTCTTGGAGCCAGTTTGAGTCGGCATTTCCAATTTGGTGAATGCCATCTTTGAGTTTCATGAAGCTTCTTCAGAAGCCACTGGCTGAAGTCACCGAGAGGACAGTCATGTTTTATTCAGTCTATGGAACGAGCAACCTCATCTGGCAGCCACACCGGTGTTTTGTTGCCATGATTGTTGTCGCCAATCAGCTAAAAACATCCGCTCTGCAAGGTTTAACCAAATCAGTCAGTGTTTAGCTCATGTTTAAGTGTTTTTAGAGAGTTGTACTACTGCTTTAAGGCAAGTGTGTTAGTTGTAAGGGAGGGAATCTCATAGTACAAGGCGATACCAGGTCACCATTATAGGAAGTTAAGGTGTTAACTTAAATTCAGGAGCAGGACCATGCATAAACCACATCCTCAATCACCTGACAAGCCTACTTAAACGTAGCCAGCCTACTCAACTGTTGGTCTGTTACTCTTCAACCCACCCTTCCTCCCCTTACTCTGCTTCAATAACCCTTATCCCTTACTACTCAACTTGTGTTCGCTTCTTCTGTGCCCTTGTCTAATTCCAGGTACAGCCTGGGGTCAAGATCAGTAACCCCCATCGTGAGTCTCCTTCTGCTGGGCTACACGACGCACAATAAATCATTACATGTTCAAACTTATCTCCTTGTGTGGCGTGGTCCTTGCTAGTGAAGATGACTTTACAATACTGTGATTCTGCTGATCACTGATAAATTGCAAGACAAACGCACAATGGGACAAACAAGCCCCTCAAAGGTCAAGTGACATGAGGAGGAAGTGGAGACACTAAGGGTCAGGTTTGAAGGGGAATCTGTTAGAGGGGTGTTATTAAATCGATATTTGGCCTCATCAATACAATAAGATAAGTCAGGATGATTATATAGTGCCATTTTGATATTTTGCCCCACTCTAAGTTGGTGTTATTCTATGTATGCAGTCATTGTGGTTTCATTATGTAGTACAAGTACACACACACGCCCCACCTCCCAGACAGCAGAAAGGAGAGCTGGTCGATGGGCGTCTTCCCCTCCACTGCATATGTCTGCCCCGCCTTCAGCTCCACCACCCTGTTCTCAAAGGCTCCTGCAATGTCCTTAAACACCTGCACAGGGACGCCCAGCGGCAGGTAGACCGCCTGGTACAGGGAGGACAGCTCCTCTCTGGGTATGCCCTCCTGGTGCAGCCGGTAAATGAGGTGGCAGATCTGAGCCAGGCAGGCCAGCAGCAGGAGCAGGTTCCAGGTGAAGACGTCCAGACCGCACATGGTGATCCAGCCCCACAGGGACAGGCACACAAAGGCCGGGGTGAGGAAACCGAAGATGAAGAGGCAGCCGTAGGCCCCGCTGCCACCCATGTAGCCGAGGATGACCATGGTGTTTCCCAAGTGGTAGATGGCTCCCTCGGTGTTGTTGGTCCAGCCATCGCAGAGAGGCGCGAAGAACAAGCTGTCCAGGAGAGTGAAGTTTTCTGTGCTCATGATTCAAACTCTCAAATGACGAGCTGAGCAGCCAAAAATACTTCTTATCCAAATGAAAGTGCTATTTCTGTCCCGGCACACTAACAACAAGATGTTTGGGTTAAATGAAAGCCTTATCACAGATAAACAACAAAGTCCACCAAGAAATGTCAAGAGTAAATGTTTGTTCCCTTGGCGTGCAGCTGGAAATCCTTCAGTGTGAAGAAGTTCTCACAGCTCTGTTTGTTTTAGAAACACAGCTGGAATGGGACTCCTCTTCTTCTTCTCTCATTCTGCGTCCCCTTCCTCTCTCCTCTGGCTTCTCCTACCTCCTTTTTTTTACCCCGAGTCCTCCTGTCGAGTGCAGTTTTCTGTCTTTTCTCTCAGCCACCGGCCTGCACTGTGGAGCCAACAGCTGGAAGAGCGGGGATAAGGGAAGGGGGGCGTCGGTAGAGCCCTAGAAGGATAACCATGTTTGGAATTGAAACCCAAGGAGGAGAGAGTGGTGGACAGAAAGCAGGCCTGCTACTTAACATAACAGAAAGAGAGAGAGAGAGAGAGAGAGAGAGAGAGAGAGAGACGGAGAGGGAGAGAGGCAGGAAACGGGAGGGAGGAGAGGGACGATGACAAATATCTCAAAGAGTGTCACTCACTTTTTAAGAAAAAGTTCCTTTACAGCGACAACAACGTTTTCGGTCGCCCAAAAGTGTCAGAGTCCAGTTTCTCACAGGGGACAGCTCAGCCGGAGAATATTTACAGACACTGAAATCAGTAGGATGACAGCACAGGTCAGATTTCAGGTATAAACACCCGCTGACACCACTACAGCTCCACAAATCCTCCTGAGCTCACAGCAAGGAGGACTCAGCACAAAGAGTCTGACAGAAATCTCTCCTCTCTGCTTTATTTACCTTTTATTTTATTTACTCAAAGAGAGCACGCATATCTAAATCTCTGTATGAGAATGTGTGTTAGATAAATACAATCTGTTCTTATATTCAGCTTGTAGGTTCTGCCATGTGGAAGTTTGGTAGATAAACAAATATTAAAGAGTGCACATCAACTTTATCTCTCAACTGAATCCAAGATAAAGCCAAAATGCGTTTTCTAATGGCACTGAATTAACATGAATTAATCTAAGGTAGCTGAAAGCGAGCTTGATCTGCATCCAGCTGCTTTAAGATGGTGTGATAACATGGATATTTTTTTTAACATTTATTTAAATGTTCTGTTTTTTAAAACTATTTTTTAAAGTGTTTTATTATGATTCTTTTATTTTATTCTACTTTATTTTCTGACAGCATTTTTATGTTCTCTGTTTTAACTTATTTTACCTCACTGTGCAGAACTTTGCTAAACTTGATAGTTTTTTTAAATGTGCTATATATATAAATATAAAGTGGATTTGATTTGATTGGACATTTAACCCAGACCTCCTCCCAACGGTTCAAATATATCACACCGTGTGAGAAAGATTTTCTTTTCAAATCAGACTTGCAATGTGTTTATTGTAAATGCACTTTACTGTACTGCCTTAACTTTTGTTATTGTATCCCATCGTACTGACGCTGCACTTTAAACCTCATCAAACATCCATAAAATAAGTCTGTCCCGGCAAGGGGGCCGGGATGGATCTTTATTTTCTACTTATGAGTTTGGTTTCTATTCTTTTTGGTATTTTGCAATGTTTTTACTGCATTTTTTCGTTTATATGGTTGTCTTAATTTGATAAATCTTGAAGCAAAATATAGTCACAGAAGAGTAACATAATATACGTTTGTGCACTTTGTTAAAATAGCTTTCTTAAAGGGTGCAGATTTGACCTAATGGTTAGGTTGCATGCCCATATAGCAGGCGGCCCAGGCAGGTTCGACTCCAGCCTGCAGCCCCTCTCCTGCAAGTCATTCCCCCTCTCTCTCCCAGTTTCCTGCTCTATCCACTGTCCTCTCCTCTCTTGAATAAAAGTGTAAAACCCCCAAAAAATATATTTTCTAAAAGCTGTCTTAAAGCGTTCACATGTGTCTGCTGGAGGTTTCTGCCTGTTAAAAGTTTGTCCTTGCCACTGTAACTTGCTAAATGCTGCAAAGTGCTCTGCTCATGGTGGATTAAGATGAGATCAGACTGAGTCCTGTCTGTAAGATGGGACTGGATCTTATCCTGTCTTGTTCGGTCTTTGTTAATAGAACATAGAGTACAGTCTAGACCTGCTCTGTTTGGAAAGAGTCTTCAGATATGTGATTTGACTCTTACAAATGGTTGATACCTTAAATGAAATGTTTCTCAAGAGTTTGGGTATTTCTTTATGTATATAAATGTGCATAACCTCCAACAGCAGGTCACTACACATGGTATGAAGTGTGAAAAAGGGACCCCTGGTGGTGCAGATGGGCTTGCTAGAGGTCATCCAGTTAGTGAATTTTGGGAACGTGCCATTTTCACAGCTGCAATTTTGAAGATTGACTGTTGCATAACTTTTTCACACTTCTCTTATCAGAGCATGGATCAAGTTTTTGAAAAAGTCAGTAAACTGGTAGTACTTTCAGATTTGGATGTAAAGGAACATTCAGCTAGCAGGTAACTGGTTGCTTATACCTAGAACAAAAACTTTAAACCAGTGCAAGGAGAATTTAGTTTAAAACACAAGTGTAGAATGTGTCAAAGTTTGTGTCCACTGCCAGGCACACCTCAGTAACAGTGACACACTACAGAGCAAGAATGCAGATATGCCAAGTATTGACTTTGCAGGGGCAAGAGTTATTTTTAAGCCCAAGTGCATACCAGGGACAGCAACTGTGGTAAGCAGCATTCACCAAGAGACCAGTCAGATTAACACATGAACCCAAAATAATGCTGCAAACAAAAGAGTCTTATTGCATAGGACTTTTATTCAATTTCACACATCATTTTAGATATTCACACATTTCTCATTTTCTGCAGACTTAAAAAACAATCACAGAAAGACAGTCGACCCAGCAGAGACTAAGTGCATCACCACTACGATTCCCTCACAGCGTAGGTATAAATAAGAGGAGAAAGGAGAAGAGGAGATCCAAGGTTGTCTTCAACTTGCACAGCAACACACTGCAAAAAAGAGAATAAAGCATGTGTTTAATTTTATCCTTTGAACCAGAAGTAAAGTCTCAATGAGATAAGTGAAGAGAAGCATCTCAATAAATTAAGCAGTTTCTGCATCATTAACGTCGACACTCTCATGCCTGGAGATTTCTGCACAAACATTAAGGCGATTCCAGGAAAGCTGAAATATGAACTGATCCTCGAGGCTTCAGGCGTGTTTCATGTTACAACAGATACATGTTCCACACGCTCCTCCCGTCCCTGCCCTTTGTTATGTGACGCTGTGGCCTGCGGTTTGTGCACAACTATTTATGAAAACGGCTTAAGAGACGCAGCTGATCTAAAGTGAAGCTGCTGAAAAACAAACAGCCTCTACTGCTGGAAATGTGTAGGGTTTGAATAGAGACAGGCGTTGAGTGGGTTCACTGAGAGGGCAGGAGCTCATTACACACAAGAGTGACTCAATTCAGGTCAGTCATTGGTTGTCACAATACGTTAGGGAGGGGAAGATCAACTAGCAGGATCACATTCACTTTACAAACTAAAGGTGCAACATCTACATAAAGCGTTAGATTAATTGCTTACTAATTACTGCACATGTCAAATAGGATGCTTTAGTGTGAATGTGATCACACTGATTACCTAATGTGTTGCAAACTGCAGACAGGGAAAACACAGCTGTCACCCCCATGAAACAAACTGTGTACCTTGTGTATAAAAATAATTACATGGAAGTTTTGCTCCTTTATCTTAGTGCTGCAATGAAATTTTACAAGCTGTGCCCTTCCTGTGAATGCATCTCTTCACTCTGACCTTTGTAGCATGCAAGTAGAATCCTCTATGGTTCATATTCTACAGTAATCTAAATCAACTTTAATATATTCTGGTGCCAACGTTATTCATAGTCAGTTAAATGTATGTCTGTTTGCTTTAACTCCTAGATGAATCAGTAACAGCTGTGGGATACAAATGACCCAGCACAAGGTTAAAAACTTTGATCAAACACGAACAGAGCCACTGAACGAGTGTGCACATGCATCTGATTTGACACTTACCACACGCAACCGAAAAAAGGGAGTGTTTAGATCTTGAAGCCAAGCGCCCTCATGCAGTCTTTATGCTGCTCAATCAGGATGGAGCAGTTCTCCTCTCCCTTCTCAATGATGCTGCAGGAAAACAAGAAAGGGCACTTAGAATGTGTGGTCTCGTAAAATTGCGATAAATCTCATCCCCTCCATCTTGATGCTCACCAGGCATCCCTGACTTTCTTCGTCTCTGGACAAGCGCAGCATGGCTTCAGTGGCTTCTTCTCAACGATCTCGGCGGAGGACTCCACGCTGGCTGCAGACAGGGTCGACATCTTCTGGCTGAACTGGGGAAAGAAATTATGCAACTTTAGAGAAGCTCTTATGTGCAGCTCAAGCATGGGAAATAAGTCTGAAATTAAGGACAAGCCTTGGCCCATTCCCAGATGTCCCTAATTATCTCCCCTGATGAGCCCATTTCTCCAGAAAGGTGGCAGCGCGAACAACTCAGGCAGCACAAATGTGAAGCATATTAATGAGGTCATGTGTGCTGCATGTTTCAGGGTCCTAATACTCTGCAAATTAGTGTTGGAGTGTGAGGAAAAAAATAATTCAAAGAGAACTAGACCATCTTCAAATCGAGTATGCTGGTTCCTCCTGCAGAGGAAGGCTGCTAATCAGGAAATTACAATCACCTGTGTGAATGTTATAGCAGGTCTCCCATTTAAATAAAATATATCAAATATTTAATGGCTAAAACTACAAAAGAATTAAAACTGTTACATTCATTAATTTAAAAATAATTAAGCTGCAGATTGTCTAATGAACCATACAAAATTAGACCAATACAACACAAATTAAAGATTTAAAGCCTTATTAAAACTACATTTAAGCATTTCTCAAACACATTTTTAACTACACTGCAAAAACTCAAAACTAAGTATCTTATTTCTAGTAAAAAACACTTTAGACTTAAGCCACATTCTCCAAAAAAGTCCAGAAAAATGTCTCATTTTAAGATACTAAAAGCCCTAAATAAGACCTGAATTGCTTGTAATGAGCAAAAAAAAAAAATCTGCCAATGGAAGCAGAAAATGTACCATTAAAGTTTCTTGAAATAAGAATAAGGTTTTAATTCAAGAAACTTCACAAGCACACCTGTCTCATTTGCAAATTATTAATGGCTTGTACAATCTTCAAATAAAAAAGACATTTCTCTTGACTTTTCAGGAGTGTGGCTTTTTATAAAAGTCTAAGATTTTTTTTTTTTTTTTAAACCTGAAATGAGACAAACACTTGTTTAGTTTGGAGTTCTTGCAGTGTACTTAAAGTTTAGGTATACTCTGAGACTTATTGCACATTGCAGAGTTCAGACTGGACCAAATGAATGCTCATTGCAGCT
The DNA here is from genome assembly GCF_009762535.1 of Notolabrus celidotus. Taxonomy (NCBI): domain Eukaryota; kingdom Metazoa; phylum Chordata; class Actinopteri; order Labriformes; family Labridae; genus Notolabrus; species Notolabrus celidotus. Next base: position 32,447,336 of record NC_048281.1, on the reverse strand, counting down.
TTAAATTTTGAATTTCTAAGTCTTATTTTGCCATTTTTAAACACTCTTAATGTTCCTTTTCTAACCTTGCAAAGCTCTCATGCTTACTTGATGCAAGAATGCTGCATCACAGAGAAACTTCCCTTTCCTAATCATTGCTCAATAGAGTTGTTTCTGCTTGTGTGCAGACAGAATAAGCTGCTGCACTGAGAGGAGAGAGTTAATATCAGAGGGTTGGTGTTAATGGAGATCACTCATACAGGGACTCTTGCATGAGCAGTAGTGATGCAACAATGGCCAGGATGTCAGGATCACCTGGTCTATGCACATGTTACACAAGTCATGACGTTTATTATTATTTCTAAATGTTAGTAGTGAGAGCACAAAATAGACGAAAACCCTTAAATGTGCTACACATGTGTCACTTTGTTTTGGTTTAGCTGCTAGCTTAAGCTAACATTATGCAGACATTGCATAACGCTAACATTCAGCTAGCTAACAGAGGCTAACATGTGTCAGACACAACGCTTGCCAACTTGAAGCATAAACACACACACGCAGAGACGTTCAACCCACGTGTCATGGCAGCTAATAAAAGGGTTAGATTAGCTTCAGACAAACTGTGACACTTGAACACCTGCTAGCTAAAGTAGCAGTTAAGCTAGGCTAGGCTAAGTTACACAACTTACTTGTATGGAGGTCGGTGGCTCGAGCTAGCTGATGCTTCACCTTCAAAATGAAACCAACACGCAACTATGAGGCTCACATGTTCGGCTTTTATACAATATCACGTGATTATGAAAGCCCGCAATGACTTCTGGGATATGTAGTGAGGTAAACAACGGCGGGAAGAAGAGGAATAACAGAACTCAAGAGAGCAGAGAACCATGAATACAGAGTAAGGATTTTGATTTAATATTATTGTGAAGTTATTAAGGAATACTTTGAGACTAAAACTGTTTTATTGTTGAGTTTAAAAGTTTGTTTAAATCCTTATAATGTCTTGTAGTGAGGCTCAGTTTTATGCTAGGTTTTGTAGTTCAAGGACTACAAAAATGGTGGAAAGGTCATTTTTAGTTTCTGGAATTATCTTTTTGACTCATTATAACATTTAATTCGCAGGGTTATTTTGGAAATTAGCAAGGAGAATCTAGTTTTTAAAAAAAATAGTTTTTAGTTATTTATTCATTTTATTTATTAAGTTTTGTTTTGCTTGTTTCTTTTTTCTTTTTCTTTTTTTGGTTGTCTGTTTGATTTTATTAAATTATTTAATTTTTTCTACTGCCTAAAATCTCCAGTTCAACGCTCCAGCCCAGTTGGTGGCAGTAATGCACCTATAAGCTGGTTTGCCGGCCCCCAATGAAGCAGCAACCTCCGGTCTCAATAAAAACTGCAGTTCATCGAGCGTCCACTAGAGGCTGGCTGCAGAAACACAGGAAACCACATACACACCCATTCAAAAAAGACGATCTTTACAGCAGAAATAAACCATCCATTACTGTCCATTATTTATAGTCTATGCCCAGGATACTGAATCACCAGCATCCATACATGTTATTCCTTGGTTTCCAACAATTTTATTTACAGTTTTCAGGAGAAACTGACTTTTGCTTGTACAACCAGAGTTGAAAAAGCGCAAAACAAACATATAGATTAGTTACCTTACCTTGTCAGTGTTAGGAATAGCAGCATGGCATGTTGTAGCCTGACCAACCGTAATTACCTGTCTATTGTGTCGTAGATCGCCAGTAAGTTATCCTGTTGTCACAGGAAAACAAGCTTTGACATTTCAAGACCATGAGATAAATTAATCTGATTTATTATCCTGAGAAATTGAGAATAAGAAGTTGATATCTTGGGGAAATGACTGAAATTAACTTGTTTACATGGGAGATGATGACATGAGTAAGTCAAGCCCTTAAGAAGTTTGTTAGCACTGAAAAATGGCGTGCATAATGTGTAGGGATGCATGTCCACTCTGGGCTACCGTACATATTAAATCAAGAGGTGACCTACCCACTTGCCTTGTTCTTATAGGAATAGGCTCTGACTTACCCGTCCACGACCCCCACGTTCATACGGCCACAAATCATAAATTTGCTCTGACCTATAAAAAATTAATTCATGTAAGATTCATCATTCTGCTGCTCAGCAATGATAAAGTTGCTGCTACACTATTATTCACATTATAATGTAAAAATTCAGATAAACCTTTTTTTAAACTGCCAGATAACCCGAGACTGAAACCGTCACCTCTTTCCCTTTAGCTGTCTTTGTTTTACGGGAACATTGAAGCTCTGCAATAAATGAAAACCTGCTTAAAGACAATATTTATTACTTTAACTGATAGAAACAGAGGTTAAAGGGTTGCTTTAATTAAAAAAAAACTGTTCTTGAGGGAAGTTTAGATGTGTTTTTGCTCTTAAACATAAAAAAAGAGGAGAAAATTGCACTTTTTAGTTCCCTAAATTTGTCGTCATGTGACCTGATTTACCAAAAATCACATTCTGATTGAGTCCATTACGTTTCAGATCACTATGAGCAGCCAAATGAATATTTACAGTTAAACTTTCACTTATAAATAACTGTTAAAACCCAAATTAGGTCAATTAATTTAAAAAATCTGTTATTTTATTCATGAATTATGTCATTCTTGTACGACTACACACGAGTGCAGCTGCTTATTAAAATGCACGTGTTGAAATTCTTGTCTCTGTTATTGTTGCTCTTCAATATCAGCTGCTGTAATTTGCTGTACTGTCAGATATAGCTGCTGCTGCTGCTGCTGCTGCCAGTGGTGGGTAGAATATACACAACAAAAGCTTCAGAGATTTCTTTAATATGAAAACAGATCATTTTCTCTCCTGCAATACTGTAGGTATGTGTTTGTTTTCACATGTCTACTGGGTGCACAGTGCGTCAGCACAGCAAAGGAATGCGTAAGCAGGAGCACTGACTCACTTATTCTAGTTTGGGGGGCAGCTGTGTGCTAGATAAATGAGCAAGTAAGCATATCATTTGTTTGCTCTGTACTGTGTAAAAGATATGCACCTCTGTTTGAAAAAAAACCCTCTCCTGCAACTTTGCACGGGATCAGAATCCATGATGTGTGGCATCGGTGAAAAAAAATAATGTGAAGTATAAGAGCTGAGTGGAAGGATCCTTTGAATTCTCTCAGTTTTAATCTGTTTTTTGTTTGTGGTGTTCCCTGCAGAAATTTCCCCCCTGACTGAGAAGAGGAGCAGGGCGCCACCGCATCTTCTGCTGCCTCTCAACTTTCAGGAGGGCAGATGTGTAAGTACACTTTATCTGTCTTTCTTTGAGCTATAGTCACTTTAAAGTGCGTTTATATTCACTCATTCATCATAGTAATTATCTAGACTTGACGAACACACAGAACATTAAAGGCAGTTCTCACTAAGAGAAAACAGGACAATTTGTTCTGGGTCAGTCTGTAGCATCATCTCTCAGTGAATCTTAACAAGAAGGAGACCCATCCACAACACTGCAGACACATCTGTTAATTTGCCTAATGGCAAATGTCAGTGTGGATAATGATGGTAATGATGCCATGACCCCCTTAGAGAGGTCCGGTGTTGAGTCTGCAAAAGTAACTAAGAAGCACTTCACCAGGCAGCCAGTCAAATCAAGTCAAGTCAAATCACAGTTTGCCTCGGAGGGCTTAACAGTCTGTAAAATAAACCATCTGTCCTCGCTCCCTCAATTTGGATAAGAAACAAATCCCCTTAAAAAAAAAAAGGAAATAAAAACCTCAACAGAACAAAATATAAGAGAGACCTCAGGAAGCCTCTGAGGGAAGAGATGGACACTGTTTGTTTAGTAAACACTTGCACTGATCAGGAAATGTGTTGTCTTTACATGCAAGTGATGACAGATCTGAGGCATCTTCTGCATCCTGTAATCTTCCAACAGAAAACACATGACCACAATCTTCCCCTGACTCTAACAGAGTATTTTAATTTAACATACTTAACCAAACATTATTACAGTATGTGTAGCTTCTCTGGGGGTCCATAACTAACAAACTTTCTTTGTAGTCTTTGTAGTGATGCCAGGATGTAGGATGTTTCCCCCTGATCCTGATCAGTCTTTTTGTACCGAGTATCCAACAATACTTGATCCCAGTCAGATTTGTGTGCACTGTATTTTCCACTTCAAGTGCATTCGAGTTAGAAAAAGTGGATCAAATATACATTCAATGATTAAATTACTCAAATCATAAAAATGCATTCATCTGAGGTGTTAATCAATGTTTATTTGATTGAATAGAATAGAATAGAATTTACTTTATAAATCCTCGAAGGGAAATTCAAGTGTCTGGCAGATAGAATTATAAAAAATCACATAAAACAAGTAATTCAGGTGTCTGTCAGCTCATCTCCCATTGGCTAGAGAGTTGTGAAGCCTAATGGCTGCAGGGATGAATGATTATGATTATTAATGATGTTGTGGTCAAAGTATAGATTGTGTAAACAAGGATGTGGTCTCAGTGACACGCTGAAGAGGCGTTATGATGCTCAGCGATGGCGTTCGACATCAGTCTAGAAACAGGCACAGAGCTGCAGTCTGACTTTTAGACTCCTGATTAACAGCTTCGTGCACCAAAGTGGACGTAAGAGGAGCATTTTGTGCTCCACTGGAGGTTGCAGCTTGGTTTTGAAATATTTTAAATTGGATTTTTCACACACCCAATTTGTGCAGATTCCTCCCATCCATCATCGTGACCGCTCCTCCCGTTCAGGGCTGGAGCCTATCCCAGCTGACATCGTGCTGAAGGCAGGTCGCCTAACGATCACAGGGCAAACATAGAGGGACAGACACACTCACACCTACAGGCAATTCAGAGCGACCAATTTGCTTGGTGTTTTTGATGTTTTTGGACTGCAGGAGGAAGCCAGAGTGCCTGGATGTAAAGGGAGAACATGCAAACTCATGTCTGACCGGGTATTTGAACCGGCAACCTTCCTGCTGTGAGGCAACTGCCTTACCTACTGTACCACCATGCAGCCATGTGCAGACTCAGTTTAGTTTATTATTTATTTGACAGAGACCATGCACATCAATACTGCTGAGTCAGAATTAGCTTTGAAGAGCTGTGGTCCCTGAGCAGGAAGATCTAAAAACATAGAAGACAAACAATTGGGGGGAAAAATGAAATATTTAAACAGTACAAAACTTCACAAACAGAAAAACAACACATAACAAATCACATGACATTCTCTTTAAAGCTGTTGTAACAAAAGTTGAATCAGTGATCACATGGGTGGAGTCTTGAGTCATGATTTAAGTTTTGTTTCAAACACTGAAGCTTGTGTCGTCTCTGATACTGTTGATAATCTGATATTTGCAGCTTTTTGCAGTCACCTCTTGCACAAGCCCTGGTTTCCCTGGCATTGTTCCTGCAGAGTGACACATCGCTTTAGTGACCTGGGCCCGTATGCACCATGTCCAGCCATTAGCGATGAAAACGAGCCGTTTCTAATAATGGTTAAAAAAAAAAAAAAGATTAGCAGCATGCATGAGCCAGGTGAACGCCCAAACGAAGCATTACATTTAATGGCGGTAGACCCCACCATTACCTCCAACACTACGCCCCCACTCACATGCACGAGCGCCGCTCATTCACGACCATATGATGGTGACTGATTCTAAATCGGTCCTCAGCACATCCAAAGAAAACACCAAAACATTCTCATAGTGAAAGTTAAAAACACAAGGCAAGGCAAGGCGAGGCAACTTTATTTGTATAGCACATTTCATACACAAGGGCAACTCAATGTGCTTTACATTAAAACATTAAAAGCATTGGAGACACTCAGACAAGCATAAAAGAGCGCAATTAAAATGACACATATAATAAAACAGAAAAGAAAAGGAGAATAAGAAATATGTTCAATATAAAATTAGGTTAAAGTGAGTTAAAATAATCTAAGATAGGAAGGCAGTGACAAATAAAAAAGTCTTAGTCTTTGATTTAAAAGAGGTGAGAGTTGGAGCAGACCTGCAGCTTTCAGGGAGTGTGTTCCAGATATGTGGTGCATAATGACTAAACGCTGCTTCACCATGTTTCGTTCTGACTCTAGGGACTGAAAGCAGACCAGTACCTGATGACCACAAACAAACAGGAAATGTACGCTTTGCAGGAGGCGGGCAGAACGGCAGGATGGGATTTGATTGGTTTCATAATTTGGCTCCTGATGGCAGGGATTGGTTGATGTTTTCCCAGGTTTACTCCGGCTGTAGATAGCAGCTCTTTTTTAGGAACACATTATGTATTGATTGCCATCGGGACATAAAGATCATTGTAACCAGTATAACAAAAAGAGTATCTAAATCTGACTCCCAACCCCAGCTTTAACTTTAGTCGCCTCCCTGCAGGAACAATGTCTCTGCAGAATGTTTTAACTCTGAGGAAAGCTTCTCCCAGCATTGTTGCAGCTTCTCCTTGAGTTACCTGAGAGGAATCACTTTACATAAACCTGCTACTTTTTTCTCTAGGCTGCATAAACATTACACAGAAGTGACAGCGTGGACAAAGGAGACACCAGACAGAGTGATGAAGCAGCAGAGGAACTTATAGCGAGTTGAAAACATGTGAATATGTTGGTACCATTTCCCTGTAATGCATGCAATGAAAGTATTTAGACCTCCTACCTGTTTACTGAGTTACACTGGACAGAAAAAAGAGTATATGAAAGATATAAATACTGTGGAGCTGTGTGAGGAGGTTACACTACTGTAATCTAAAACTGCAGCAGTTTCTCACCGTTATGAAGATGTTTGAGATCCGTTTGGGACATCCTCACTATCTGTCATTTATGTTTTGAAAGTGCATTCCCCAAGCTGTGGATGCCATAAGATTATCATATTCAGGAGTCGATCCTGCGTTAAATGATGCAGGTTGCAAAGAGAGAAACACAATAGATGTGAAATCCAAACATGATCTAAACTGCTTCATCCTGTTAAATCAGGCGAGAGCGTGCACCTGGACGGGATTCACACACAAACACAAGCACGCGTCTTTGCCAGCAGCATTTCATTCGACCTCAAACTGAACAAAACGACATCATCCTGCCTGTGAATCTGAGCTATAAATACAAGTTACCACTCGCAGAGTTTCCTGTAGCTCTTAACTGATAACATCGAGCGAGGAGAATGGCATTAATCTCATAAAAATGGTCCCCCTACATTATTAGGCACATCGCATGCTCTAAGCTGCCAGTAATTCACCTTGCTCTCTGACATGAACCCTCTGCTAAACTCAGAGTGCTGCTTCTGTTCTGCATATTTCAAACTTTGCAGCAATCCTCCCAAAGATGCAGAAACAAAACAGCCTAATTTGACAGACTCTCTCTCCTCCACTTTGAAGTCCTCGCAGTGAGATGTTTCATCTCCTGTTTTGTTTTTGTTTCTGATGTTAAAATAGCAAACAAACAGCAGAGGAGCTGGCTCCGAGCTAAGAGCATACGTACAGCATCAGGTAACACAGCTCAGTGTTTAATTACATCCCTAACAGAAGCAGCCTCGCACTGAACTCCTCCCTGCGCACGCTGCCAGATGTCTTGTTCACATGACAGTTATTGTGATCCCTCCACACACACACACACACACACACACACACACACACACACACACACACACACACACACGTGCCATTGTCTTCAGTATTAATGTGAGCTGGACCTTACCCCCCTTTTGACATGGCTTGATTCATGTGAGGATGAGACACAGATACTGAATAGTTGATGAGCTGCGAGAAAAAGAAAAGAAGTGAAGGGTTGGGGTGGGGGCAGAAATAGAGAGAGGCAGCCGGAGAGAGAGAGAGCGAGAGCGAGAGGGAGAGGGAGGGAGGGAGGAGAAAGGCGGGTATCCACTCGTCTCGCTCCACACAGCCTCAATAAGCCCGAAGGTTGGGAGCCTTGATGGAAAATTACCTTGTGACCACGAGGGGAGGTCAGGACGGGTAGAGTCAGACTTCACTTGTCCTGAGAAGAAGATACAGCAGCAGCAGCAGCAGCAGCAGAGGCAGCAGCACCAGCAGAGGGACGATGGCCTGTGCTTTCGGCTGATCACAGGGGACTCGGTCGGGCTATGGAGAAACTGAAAGGTCCCGCCGTGGGATGCACCAAAGCAACCTGTGGATGGAGAGCCCTGCTTCTCCCGCAGGTGAACCGCCAGTCGCTGTACGTGTACGGCAGCGAGATGGCCGTGGAGAAGGAGTGCGTACGACAGCTCCAGAGCGGAGTCTTGGTCATCCACCCGTTCAGCATCATGAGGTATGTTCATGTGTTTGATAGATTGGGGCCAGAGCTGTGCTGGAACTCCATCTCCACCTCCACCTCCACCTCCATCCTTTAAAAGTTCACTAAGTTTCTGCAGGTGATTCTTCACTCTCTGAGCTCAGACACTTCATCATACATCTTTCATTTCTCTCCATATCAGAGCTGGAAAAAATGCACACATTGCTTCATCAGCATGTTAAAATAAGTGTTAAGATTATCCCACTTTTCCTTTTCCAGCTCCTCACTTTGTCTGTCTTGTACTTTTTCTGCACCAGACTGAATATTTTATAGTTTCAGAGTGTTATGAAAGGGTAACAGGCAAGTTTAGGAAACGACACTCAGGTTTTTAGGAGATGATGATGATAAGCATTTTTAAAAGATGCTTTGTCACTTTGCATCAGGGATCAACTAAACCAGATAAAACTCTGCAGATTAAATCAGCTTTGTTTGTTGTTGTCAGGATTACAGCGCAGGTAGTTTAAAAACAAGGTGATAAACGTGCCAGGAAATGAGCCCAAAAAAAGCCTAATTTCCATCTTTAGTCCCTGGCCAAGGTGTTTAAAGGCTACCTAAAATACTTCAAAGGAAAAAACACAAAAGCAGGGCATGCAGTTTAAAGACACAGGACACACTTTAGTAAAGAAACAACTCGTGTGTATGCAAATAGAACATAATATAATGCAAACAAACAGGGCATGGAGAAAGTGAGTCAATTAGGGAACTGACAATTAATTGCAGCCTTGCATATTACGTCCCTTATCAAGATTTTCAGCATGAGTCAGCAGAAAAATAATTGAGCAAATAAGAGCAGGATTTGCACTTTGTGATGAAAACAAGGCCAGAAGAATTCATTATGATGGAGAAATCCGGCTGAGTGAGAGTAAAATTCAGGCGAAACGCATCCTGAAAGAGGGTCAACAGTAGACAATCAATAAGAGAATATGAAATGAGTACAGGTCCCGTCATTTCATCTCTGTGAGGGGATTTTTAAAGCTGCAGGATTATGAGGATAAAACAGAGCTTTGAGCAGTGTTTTTGATGATGGATGGTTTCTCCTCGCGCGTGCAGCGTCGTTATTAATAGCTTGTAAGGTGATAACATGGAGTGAAAACAGAGAGGGAATGAAACAATCAGGATCAGAGAGCGGGGAGTTATCTGAGCCAGGCAATCGAACCGCGTGCTGTTTAAAGTATCAGAGCATTTCATGTGCATAAATCAGCTTTCCTTACCGGCTGCAGCGTGACGCTCTAATGAGTCCTTCTGGCAAATAATCTGAGACTTTGCAGCACAATCCTACACGGGAAACCAGATCTGAGGAAAGTAGCACATGCTCACATATGTTTTTTTTTCTCTCCCCCCCTGCAGGAGTTACTACATCATGTGCATGATGGCGATCACATTTCTCAACCTGATTGGGATTCCCATGGAGATAGCGTTTCTGGATGGGCACAGCGGGCTGGCGTGGGAAGGCTTTAACGTGTTTTCAGACACGTTGTTCCTGATAGATGTGGCTCTGAATTTCCGTATGGGCATCATAGCAGAGGACAGCGAGGTGAGGGTGGCTTTGCTCTATTTTCAGACACAATCTGATGGACTATAATCCCTGCACAGACAAGCACACACAATCCATCTCTGCTCAATCTGTAATCTACCGAATACACGAAAGGCTAGATTAACGGACTCCTCTCCTGCAGCGCCTGGACATGGACATATTGGCACCTGCTGTTGATTTTATAACAGGGATTATGATGTATTGGGTGAATGAGGAGTTTAACATACCGGATTTAGTTTGACGCAGAATTTACCCCCCTTTTGTTTTCATCTGCTCAAGCTGTGTGACTTGTATCTTGCCAATCAAAAGCAGCACATCTGTGGTGTTTACTCTGGACCGCACAGGCATCTGGTTTTTCCAGATTTATCTCCGGTTGGTTCTCCGCTGCTCAGTTTGAAAAATTCATGTCTGTGCTTTTGGCAACACCCGGAGGAAAATTTTACTGCTCTAGGCTTTCTCTTCTATGTCTCGGGAGACAAAATTGAGATTCTCATTTCAGCCTCATTCAAGTTTCAAATTGTTCTCATTCGTTTCCCGTTAGTTTCTCCTAAAATTCACTAGGAGAAATAGTTGAGACCTTAACATGAGTCTTATTTGAGACTTAAATGAGAGATCTCATTAATGGCTAATTTTCTTTTCTTTTTTTCCTCTTTCAATATATTTATTCTTAAAGGCACTATGAGGAGTTTTTAACTGGCTGAGAAACAAACTGAAACTGATACTGATGCCTCTTTATGACCCCCAAAAGCAAACAAGACCATCCACAACAACACTGACATCTTCTCTGTTGTCATTTTAATGCCTGAAACTGCTCTGTTTTAATGAGAATTGTAAGTTTGTGGAAAATCGCATTGAAATCTTAATTTTGCAGGGCACTATAAATGTTCATGAAAAGATGAGCTCAGGCTCTTTCTTTGCTCCATCTGAGCTCAACTTGAGACACAAAAACTGATTCTGACAAAAACAAATGGATGAGGTTAGATTGAGAGAGCTCCCTGATTTCTCCACCTGAGCTCAAAAGGAGTCACAACACTTGAGAAATACCTGAGAATCATTTCAGATTCTGACCAGATCTCCTTTTGAACTGAAAGGGAGACGAAGCTCAGACTTTTTGCGACTTTTTTCTGGAGGCAAGAATGAGAAACAGGAGACATAAGCTATAGTCTCATTTTGCTTTCATTCAGATCTCATTGTTGTCTAGGAGACATAAATCAAACACTTTTGAGATCTCCTCTCTAAATGTATTTTCCACTGCCAAATGAATATGGATCTCCTTTGAACACACAGCTAATCTCCTCTAACAACACTGTCTCCTCTAATTTCTGGACAAACTCCCCAAAAATATTGGTTCAGTTCAAGTGTTAAATTATACATGTGGGTCTTGCACGTGCTGCTCTGCATCCTCATCCATCTGCTCATTCTGCTGGTTCTGTCCTCTTTCGCAGGAAGCTATTCTGGACATCAAGCGGATCCGAGTCTGCTACCTGAGGACATGGTTCATACCGGACGTAATCGCCGCCTTCCCGATCGGATACATTCTGCTGTTTGCGGTAATAATTAGGAGAGAGTGTCGAAGCAGCAAAGAGCCACCAGTGTGCAGCAGAGTTTGTCAAAACAAATTATGCACTCAGTTTGTTTTGGGTTTATTATTAGAAACTTCTCTCAGAGCTGTGAGGAGTTGTTCTGAAGATGATAACTACAGGAGATGAGACCCAAACATAAACTCTGTGACATGCTCTGGAAATTGAAGCCTTATGATCTGCAAGTTTCATGTAAACACTGAGATTGTGTTTGTTTTCATTTGTGTGCAATAACTTTTATATGTTGTTTATATTTTCTTTAAGTGCTTTAGTATACTTTGAATAGATCAAATTACACAACAGAAAGCTGTTTACTGAGTTTCTGTCTCTGATTATTTCAGGACTTACACTACAACCACGATGACAACCCCTCCAAAACCAACAAGATGATGAGGATCCTGATGTTCGTGCGGATCCTCAGCCTGATCCGGCTCGCTCGGGTGTCCAGGCTTGTCAGGTTCTTCAACGAAGTGGAGAAAGTAAGTTCAGATGTTGCAGGAAGTTCAGACAAGTTTACCCCTCCATGCAGAAACCTCATATAAGACCTAAGCTGACATAATAGAGTTCAAACACTTAAATTTGCAAAACAGGACTACCGATCAGTGATGCATTAGTGGAATATTTAACTGTCTAAGCTAGTCTAAGCAGCATAAATCTGGAACTTCAGTCAAGTCTTGATTTTGTTTCCTGTCATCAGCTGGAGCTCATCGTCTCTGATTTCTACTTTTTACAATTCAACTTGTTGTCTTTTCAGGCAAATGCAATGGGCTGTATCAGAGGTTTTCCCTGATGGGGGTACCAGTAAGTCGAGTGGTACTACGAAGAATTGCACAGGATGCATTTGATGGATTAGAAAAGTTAATTTAAGATATTTAGTCATGCAACATTTCAAAATGTTGTGCGTGCAGGTTGTCTTTGGCTCCTCAGAAAACACGATGACATGGATCACAAACAAAAACTACATTTCACAACAGCATGAGAATGAGAGCGCTTGGAGTCTTCTGCATTATCACAAACAACATGAAGAAATAACAATATTGAAAGCTGCTGTTGGTAGTCCTGGAATAAACATCAGTTCAGGGAGAAATTTCAAAGGTCAACACTACCATCCACACCAGATTTCCCTCTAACTACTCCCCTCTCTCTGCTCCTGTAAGCCCCGCCCACAAACAGATCATAGTGCACGCTCAATCAGGACGATGTAGGAGGAGCAATCAGGAGAGTGGCTCTGATTGGTCAGAGCTGACGGGAGCGATTGGAATTTAAAGATTGCTGGATACAGAGGCAGAGGAAAACACAGAGATCTCGCCATAATCTCAAAATACCTCATTTATTGACGGCTGTTGATGAGTGTTATGACTTTTTTGCCAAACACAGCACAAAACAAGTACTGTTGTTTTCCCCCAATTCTACCAACTGCAGCTTTAAAGAGTTAGAATTTATACAGTTAAAATTTGAAGTGTGATTATTTCATAAACTGATGCAGAGTAGAAAGTAAGAGAGCCTAAAAGAGTCACTGGCGTCTCTACAATCAACATCATGCATAAATAAATAAAGATACAGAAGCGTGTTGCATTCACTCGAGAAAAAGAAGAGGCCTCTGCTTTTCTGAATGCACAGATACTACTCCCTCTCAAGGAAGCAAACATGCTCTGACCGTTCAGTTTAATACAATGTTTTAATGGTCTCGGTTTAAGGCATTGTTAGATGCTCTTGTCTTTGCATGACATGGATTAGTAATGTTTGATTCCTGGTATGAGTTTGTGGATGTCACTGGCAGATTCGGGCTCTGCAGTCTTTCTCTCTGATGTAACACTCGTTCTGGTCTGCAGGCTGTTGAAGAGTCTCTGCAGGGTCAGTCGTGCTTCAAGGATATGAGATGATGCTTCTGAAACGCACTCAGGTGGAGACTGAAGAGGCCATTGAGCAGATGCTCAAAGTACTAGATAGCCCATTAGTGCAAGTGAGGCGCTATATCTTGGCAATTCAGAAAAACAGAGGATTATTTTGGTCTCAAGTGAATGCAATACGCTTCTGTATGAAACAGTATGAACACAGTTTGAGGTTTTATAACATTTATACTGTTTTTTCAGTCTTTAATGTTTGCAAAAAAAAATCAGTTTCTTGGTCACATTGTTGGAAACTTTAATTTGTTGCAAAATTTAATTAAACAATTAATTTTTGAATGTTGTGTTCAGGTTAAAATTGAAGCGATTAACGGATACCAAACACCAAAGGATTCACGGTCTGCTCTATTTGTAATGCCTGTTCTTTAATTGACCTTTAAGAGACAACTAATTGAGCTCCATTAAATACTTAACAACAGTCGTAGCTCCAGACGACGGCCTCTTCAGGATTTTCCTCCCTTTTTTGACTTTAACAGGATCCAAGTCTGGATTCAGAGTAAAACCTCTGTTCTGTTTCCACGCTTTGACCTTGAACAGAAAAAGCTGATTGTACAAACGTGGATTAACATAAGGGCACCTTCCAGGTAGATGATCCACGCATTACTGAACTTGTTCCTGTGATAGGAAGCACAGGGTCACTGAGCACCTGAGGGGCTGATTACCATCATGGCTCACTCTGCCTTGTTTCCTAGCAGGAGGTGATTAAAGAGTCAGGAATCACAGTAACTGCAGTGAGAAAAATGTATGCTGTTATGTCCTCACTGCAGAGGATGTTTGGATGATGATGTCATCTTCATGCTGGTACTTTAAAGGATTAGAAAGAGGACATTCTGTGTTATTAAGTCGTGTTTTCTCCTGGCAGGTGTCGAATGCAAACCTGGAGGTGGTCCGCCTCTTCTTCAGGGTTTTGTCTCTGTTCATGATGATCTTCCTGCTGTGTCACTGGAACGGCTGCATCCAGTACTTCGTCCCCATGCTGGAGGAGTTTCCATCAGACTGCTGGGTCCGGAAGGAAAACCTGATGGTGAGACCAACTTCTGAAAAAAAATTACTTTTATTTTATTCTAATCAATTTGCTTTTTAAGTATTTTTATTCATTAGATGTTTTAATTATTTTTTCAAATTTTAATTTATTTATTCATTTATTTAATTTTGAGCCAACACAACACAAAAGAAGCAAAAGTAATTATCTATTTCTGTTACTTTTCTATTATTCTTAAACTTATTATTTTTAATTATTTTTATTTATGAAATGTTCTTATTACAATTTTTAATTTTGATATATTTCTTTATTTATGTCATATTTATTTATAATTTTAACTTTATGTTTTCTTCTCTCTTTTTAACTTTTTCATTTTATTTTATTAATTTAATTTAATATTTTTGGAGGGGATCATGAGTCTGATTCATTGTTGTTGTTGTTTTTTATTAGATTCAGCCAACACAACACAAAAGAAGCATAATTACTCATCTATCTCTAATACTAAGTATTTTACATTATTTGCATTTTTTCATTTAACAGTTTTATTTTAATTTGATATATTCATTTAATTATCTTATATTAATTTATTTATTTTAAATTTAATTTTTACTTTTCCCTTCCAAACTGTTTTTTTTTCTTCTATTATTCATCTAATTAAATATTTGTGCCTGAGATCATGAGTCTAATGGCTTCACTGTTGTTGTTTTTTTAAGAAGCACAAGTCCTCAATAGTTTCAGCTTGTACAACGGGCTTGAAGTAATTTCTAGGCACAAAACTTGAACCCGTTTCTGTTTGGAGTGTAAAGTTGCTGTTGTGAAACTTCAGATCTGCAAAAAAAGCATCCCTAAAGATAAAATAATATCTTCCAGAACGCCACGGTGATCGTGAAGTACTCATGGGGAGTCTTCCGAGCCCTCTCTCAGATGATCGCTCTCTCGTACGGCTCCATGGACGCTCCAACAAGTGAGACTTATCGATTCTCCTCATCCCTGGCTAAAAAAAACAAACCCTCTCATGTGTCTAATATTCAGTTATAAATATCTCTCCCATCACATGAAGGAGACACTGAGCCTGTGTGTTGTGTTTCAGATTACGTGGAGATGTGGATCGTCATGGTCAGCATGGTGTCCGGCTGTTTGATGTACACCGTCCTTGTGGCTAACGCGACAACCATGATCGCTAACACTGACCCAGCAGCCAAGGAGTACAAGAGCAAGGTCCTTTTTTTAGAAGTGATGCAGCTGTACTCTGCAGTTTAGCATTACTTTAGCAGATCAGAAGTGCTTTAATCTAATCGCAGAAGAGCTCTATGTTTTTGATGTAAAGTGCTTCAATTCCTTATCAGTATGTTTCATTTGCTCGACCAC
The DNA here is from genome assembly GCF_009762535.1 of Notolabrus celidotus. Lineage (NCBI taxonomy): Eukaryota > Metazoa > Chordata > Actinopteri > Labriformes > Labridae > Notolabrus > Notolabrus celidotus. The sequence goes on along the minus strand of NC_048281.1, from coordinate 32,431,665 downwards.
ATATTTGTTGAAATTATCATGTCCGACTGAGTTTTAAGACAAACATCTAGTTTCATATATTAAACCTGATTCTTTATTGTATTGTTTTCCTCTTGCTAAGATAAGGAACCTATTTGGAAGCATAGTTCTGCACAGATATGGAGTTTTTGTGCCTCCTAAACCCTGGAAGGAATTTAAATTTGGCTCAATCTTCCTGCTGGACTCAAAAGTAAACTGGTTTTACTTTGGGGGTTAAAGGTTAAAGATCACATCGTCACCCTCGATGTGCATAGTTTGCACCAGAAACACTCCTTATTGATATTTTTATTATGATGGTGTTTGTCATACGTTGTGTCTAAGCTGCAGCGCATCCATCGACCACTAGGGGGGGCTGTAGCTCTGCTTGATGGCTACTGCTAAAATGCTTTAACGCACTACTACCTGGATGTAAACAAACACAGATGACATCGGCATGGTTTCTCAGTATGTTGATCTAGTAAATGGAGATAAAGTTGTATTTATGCTGTGATATATAACCACTCGATCGGAGGAATGTGTAACCAGTACAGGCATGTGGTGCTAGCTCTGCTAACCTTCGCCACACTAGCAAACCACTGCTGTTCTAAATTGTGCTCAATTTTGACAGGTTTTTTTTTTGTGTTTTCGTACCCTCAGACTAGTCAGTTTGTTGAATTTCCATTTAAAGGCCCTGTGAGGAGTTTTGAACTGGCTGAGAAACAGACTGAAAATGATACTGATGCCTCTTTATGACCTTCAATAGCAAATGAGACCATCAGCAACAACACTGACACCTTCTCTGTTGTCGTTTTTAATGCCTGAAACCGCCCTGAGGGGGGTAGGTATCAGACCAAATGATGGACTTCTTGCTTCAGAAACAGCCTTTATTTGACTGTTTTCTTGGAAACTAATCACATTGCCTGATAAAGTTGACTGGTAAAAAAAACAACAGGAGTTTTTTGTTGAAAACACTACTTTGGCATGTTTAGGACAAGAGATAAGAGGTATCACTTTGTCCACAAGGGGGCGCCAGAATTGATGCAAAACAAAAGTTCCTCACAGCAGCTTTAAACTACTAAGAACTGAGTCACCTCAGAACATCCCTTTTTTCTGGTCATTATTGTGACCCTGCTCATGTGAAAGAATAAGCTTAGGTACATGGAGAGAACATTACTACACCTTTCCATTAAAGAAAATGACGCCATCTCAAGTTGAATAGGATGCCAAGGCCGTGCATGGGACGGCACATGTCCTACACGCCTTCTGTGTCCGTCTGATCCATCAGCTGTAGTGTGTGTTTACACGTGCTTCAGGGTTAAAGGTGGAAAGTCATCCATCAAACCTCGAAGGGTGAGAGTCCGGTGTCCAGCCTGAGTGGTTAGAGTTTGGGCGAGGTGTTAGATTAAGTGGATTGGAAGTAAAGCTTGCTTAGAGTTACATCTTCTGTACATGTATCCTGAGACTCTCTCACTGTGACTCTCTGCAGATGAGTCGTTTGGAGCATTACATGACCTTCATGAAGCTTCCACCCGAGCTGTGCCTTCGGATCACCAACTACTACCAGGCGCGCTACGGAGGGAAGTGGTTCAACGAGAACGACGTGATGAAGACCGTGTCCTCGGCGCTCAAAGAGGTGCAGCTTCACTTCATCTGCTTTCATATGTGATGATGATGATGATGATGATGATGATGTATTGCTCATCTCTGATCCATTTGTCTTTGTTCAACAGCAAATCGTGGTGGTGATGTGCAGCCGGCTGCTGAGAAAGGTGCCGATGTTTCAGAACAGAGATGAATACTTCATCAACACGATCCTCCTCAGGCTGGAGTACGAGGTTTTTCTGGAGGGAGACGTCATCGTACGGCAGCACGCCCCGGGCGATCGCATGTTCTTCATCGACCACGGACAGGTCCTCTATGAGACGGAGACCTGCGAGAAGGAGCTGTGTGACGGAGACTACTTCGGAGGTGAGTTGGATTCATCTTTTTATTCTTAGACAGGCGCAGCAGAGGGATCTCAAAGGGAAAAATGCCACTCCAAAAACAAGAAAAAGGTAATTTTATCTTGAAATAAGCAAAAAAATCTGCCAATAGAAGAAGTGAAAATGTGCTTGGTAAGATTTCTTAAAATAAGACGTAATATTTAGAAAACTGTGATCTTAAAATTAGCAGGTAAACTTATTTTAAGCAATATTTTACAGTATTTTAAAGCTTAGTGTCTCAGAATAAGACAGGAATGATAACAATTCATATTTTATCACTCAAAAAAATATTTCTGCACTAATATATTTCATGTCAACTTCTTCATTTGAGATATATTCACCTTAATCTGAGTTGTATTATAGCGGCACTTCTCTAGGTTTAAGAACATCTTGTACTTGAAATAAGATGACAAAGTTGAATTGTCTCATTTTGAGATATAATGTCTTCTCATAGTGAGCTGGATATACTAATATTCAGTCATGTTGTTCTTTAGGATAAGCCAGCTATGCTCTAAAGGAGGTGTTTCATTGTGTGGAGGGATGCACTGATCCTACTTTTTAGTTCCCAATACCGATACCTGGGCTTTGGTATCTGCCGATCCGATCCTGGTATTGATTTAACAATCTCTATTCCTTAATGTGAGGATAGAATCATGTTTTGGCAACATCAGGCTTTTCTGACTTGATGGTGAACTGTTCCTGGGTTCTAAGTGCTAAACCAGAGGCTGGAATCCCTTCATTTCAAGGATCTGGAACAATTAAATCCAATAACCTGTCCGCTTTGTCACACTTTGAATCCATTATTAGACAGTTTCTTGCTTCTTTGCAGTCGGCTACAGCTCACGTTAACTTCCTCCTTTGGACTCCCAATATATTTTTCAGGGTGACTGCCATCCGTTGAAACATTACCGCTGCACATGTTGCAAGTTTCCGGTAGAGTTGTTAGCAAAATAAGCGTGACATGCAGCTAAACTGCAGAGCCTCTGTAGTTATCCTCCATCATGCTCCACCGGGGATAAATGCACAGACCGGCCGGCGCTGATGACATAGGAGACGCACATGGCTGTTTTAAACACAGCAAAGCATAGAGCTGAGATGAAGAGATCTGCCATATGGATCGGCACTATATATCGGCCCCTTGTCACCGATATCCAATCTAGCTTTTTGAGTCAATCAATCAATCAATCAATCAATCAAGCTTTATTTATACAGCACCTTTCATACAAATCAAATGCAACCCAAAGTGCTTTACAGAAATTGAAAAACAAGAAAGCAGCAGAAATGAATAATTGCAAGACATATTAGAGGAAGATAATAATAATAATTTAAATAATAATTATAAAAATTAAAAAATAATAAGATAACATCAAATAAAATAGAGACGAATGCACACCAAAAAATAAAATATGTGTAATTAAAATAAGTTAAATCACCAAAATTAAGAATACAAATAGTTAAAATAAATAGATTTAAAAAGGGTAAGGATAAGAGATGAAAATAAAACTAAGGCTAAAAATATCAATAAAACTGAGTAGATAAATACAAATTAAGTAAATCAATGAATGAATAAATACATACAAATAGAATAAGATAACAGTTAAAATTACTAAAATAATAAAGCAACATTTAAATCAATATTATAGTAAAAGGTAGGTAATAAAATTGTTAAACCCTACATAAAAGCCAGACTGAATAAACAAGTTACCTAGCAGGTATCTGATACCAGGATCAGATCGGTGCATCCCTCATTGTGTGCATGTAGTTTGAGGATTTATAATTTTATCTGATTTAGAAGAAACAGTGCCTGAAAACTGAAACCCACCCTTAAAAACAACTTCTCTTTATTTATTTATTTATTTATTTATTTATTTTATTATTATTTTAGATTCTCCAATAAAAGTCATTTCCTTAAATCAAGTAAAGTGTTTGTCTTAAATCAAGATTATCTGTCTTCTACAAATAAGATCTCAGCTTGAAAAATGTCTGAAATATAAAATAAACCTTGTTTCTTCTAAATTAAAACTCAAAACAAGATCATTTCAAGATTGTTTGACTTCACAAGATATTTAAGATGTCTTAAAACAAGTCCCTCTATCTCGCTCAAATGTTACTTGTTAAGTAGATTCATCTTAAATCAAGTGGGAGAAGACATTTAGACTAAAAATGAGACAATTTCACTTTGTAAGATTTTGAGTTTTTGCAGTGTGAAATAAGAGAGAGGAAATAAAAGTGGAGGAACATCAGGGACTACGGATAAGGTCACCAGAATGTGGTTAACGATGCCGCTCACGAAATTTGTAGACCGAGACAGAAGCAGAAGCTTTATTACCAAAAGCAAAAAGTACACAAAGCTGTTCAAGTATTTAATAATTCAAGGTACAAAGGAGCAGAAACAATCATAAGAGCTTCAAGCTATTTATTCAGAGCTTCCTTTAATCTCTTGAACACGTTACTCCCTCAGATTAGTTTCCTTAATAAAGTGTTGCAGGGCTTCTCGTCTGCTTTTAAAGATATCCTGCCAAACTCCATTCAAAATCTGGTCTTTCCCTGTCCCTCAAAAAAACCCTTACCAGTGAGATAATCCAAAGACTGCTCTGGAACATATTTTTATTTTGCACAGAAGTCCTTTGGAACAGAGAGAGTCCAGTTTGCTCTGTGGATTATCTACAGTAACAGGGATCATGCTTTTCTAGGAAACGGTGCAGCTGCTGTCATTTTTTTTGCTGCGGTTATCACATAAACACAGCACTAGACTTACATGAAATCACTGTTTATTACTTTATGCAGCTTGTGGATGTAAGAGGAGTTTTAAAAGAGAGTGAAAACACCCAGAAATGGAAGATTAAGCCTCCTTTATGTGGATATAACAACAATGAGAGGTTACATGTTGGATTTACGTCTGTGAAATGGAAGCAGTTGATCCGTTCTGATCTGAGTTAAAGTTTCTGGCAGGGGAAGTGTGATTTGAAGTTTTAAAATGCTGTCTCATCACTCCACATTCAAGGCTCTCTTTAAATCAGACAGACCGGACGCATCCACAAGCCTCCGTTCCTTTGAATTTGTGCTTCTCTGAGTGGACGACCCTCTCTGTTCCGTTTTGGGGATTTGTTTAATTCTCTGACTTTAAGCAGGAGCAGGTCTTAATCTGTTTGGCAGTGAACTTCAGCGGCAGTTTTAGAGCTAAGCAGGCCTCCCGAAACAACTCAGCTGAGTCTGGTGAATTAATTTAGGATTAATTGTCCGATCTCACCCCCTGTCACTCATTAACCACGCCTGTGTGGTTCCCCTCTCTGTGTGCACAACAGAGACATGTGTGCTGACCAAAGGCAAACATCTGGCCACAGTGAAGGCTCTGACGGACTGCCAGTGCTTCTCTCTGTCCTGGGACGACTTTCAGGAGACGCTGGAGGGCTTCCCAGATGTCAGGAAGGACTTAGACAAGATGGTTCAGATCAACCCGGATGGTGGGCTCGTGTGAGGCCAGAAGCCGTACTTGGACTTTTTTTTATATAGTATGAAGAGGAACAGAGGATACGGATATTTCCTGGACACTCATGTGATGGACAGTAAGACTGCGAGTGATTCTTCACGTGAACAAAAACGGACGCCTCTCTGTGGATGAGATGGATAGTTTAGAGAACAATTACTATACAGTACATATTTTCTGGGCATTATTCTGTACTCCTATCCAGTTATCAGCAATAAACAAAACTCTGCAGTAAAGATGTTAAACCTCGACTCTCTGACTCCTTGTTGAGTTTTGGTCTCAGTTTTTCATCAATCAAACATTTCACATCTTAGTGGCAAAACATTCAAACCTTAGAAAGTATCTGGAATAAAAAAGGGGATTTATTTTTGTTCTGATAGCCACAGAAGTCAGATACTCAAGTCTAGGATCAAGTAAAGCTTAACTTCTCTGTCACATATGCTCTCCTGAAAATTCCTAGACATTTTCTTGAGCTCTGCTTCCTAAATTTAGCAAAAGTGTTTGTTCACACATGTCCTTCAGAGCTTGGGATGTAAACAATTAATCAAGTATGGATTAATTGATTGTTAAGAACGTACTTGAACACATATTTTTGTTTTGATTTTCTATCACGTGGAACAAACATCATGTGGTCTCATATTTCATTCAGCTATCAGGGAGGTGTTTTAAGTTTAAAGCTGGGGTTGGTAATCAGATTTAGATCCACTTTTTGTTCTACTGGTTAAAATGATCTTTATGTCCTGATGGCAATCAATACATAATGTGTTCGAAGAAAAGCTGCTATCTACAGCCGGAGTAAACCTGGGAAAACACCAACCAATCAGCCTTTTTTGGGTGCCAAAATTTTAAACCATTCAAATCCCGTCCTGCCGTTCTGCCCGCCTCCTGCGCGTACATTTCCCCGGCGTGTACTCTGAGTCCCCGTCTCCTGTCTCTGCTTCCCCTGCCTCTATCTACTGCCCCTCTCGCTCGACCTCGGGCCTGTCCCCTCTGACCTGATGAGGTGCTTTGCTCAGGACTGTAGTCCGGATCAGAGTCTAAAAAGCTCTCACCACGGGGGCTCTGACAAGCAGAAGAATGAATGACATTTAGTAAGTCCTACAGAAAATGTAGATGTATTGTAGCGTCTGTCCGGACGCTGTAGGGATGACGAGCCGATTCGTGAACACGTTGATCTTTAATAACCGGTCACTGTCGGCCGTGATCACGCCAACCAACAAAACAACAATCAATGTTTGAATGAATGAAGAACTTCTCCTCTTGTCTCTCCTCTCTCCCGCTCACACACTCTACACCTCTCCTGATGCCTTCACTGACTGTCAACACTGTAGGAATTAAGAACATCTACACTGAACACGTTTAACAAACAGTAGAGCTGTTACAGTTTATATATGTATTATAACTTTTCTCCTGATATCGTGTCACCAGTACAACTGGATAATGCTAGAATGACAGTTGTGAGTGCTAACAGCAGCCATGTTTGTTTGAGTTTTTAACTTTCACTATGATAATGTTTTGGTGAGGACCAGTTTTGAATCAGTCACCATCATATGGTCGCAAGTCAGCGGCGCTCGTGCATGTGAGCGGGGGGAGGGGTTAGACGGAGTCATGAGGAAATGCTACATTCAAATTCATGCTAGTTTTCCAAGACTGCCAACCCCAGCTTTAAAGCATGTGGTGATGTGAATCTGAAGGTGTTCACTTCAGTCAGCTGAAGCCCCCAGCTGAGAGACGCTCAGCTTGGGGCTGTGGCTGAGTGACAGGTCTCCACGAGTGCTTTCTTTCTCCGCTGCCGGACTGATTATGACCCGGTTGTGCTCCCGGCTGACACCTGACCGTGTTCACATGATTATTTTTCTCAATAATATAGATAGATAGATAGATAGATAGATAGATAGATAGATAGATAGATAGATAGATAGATAGATAGATAGATAGATAGATAGATAGATAGATAGATAGATAGATAGATAGATAGATACTTTATTAATCCTTTGGGAAGGTTCCCTCAGGAAATTCAGATTCCAGCAGCCAGGTAAGACCAAAGGACAGAAAAACAGCACGCAGATATCAAAGATAAAAAAATCACAGGTTATATACACAGTACAGTTCACAGTAGCAGCAATATACAAGTCTAAAAAGGAATACCGATGCAGGTTATAATAAAATAGCAGCAGCAATAATAAATAAATTGATAATTAACTATAAATACTGAGGAGTGCAAGCTTGTTTAAATTGTGTTGTGGTCAGTTCAGTTAAGACTATAGACAATAAGAACGAGTAGACAGAGAACTGGACTCTGTGAGTCTGAACTATGTTTCTGTTCAGTTCCCTTGTTGAAGTCTGAGCCTTCACTTTTATGACTGTATGTCTGCAGAGATTATGAGCCTGCTCCACACGTTGATATTCAGCATGTTTAACATTTTGAACACCTCAATACGATCTGTAGATATTCAATACTGTCAGTTAGATACATTGTGTTGTAAAGGAATATTTGATTTGGGGAAAAAAAGCGCATTTGGCAATGATTAATCTATAATTGATCATTAACATTTCCAAGCATCGATCACGGAAAATACTTGGAATTTACATCCCTACTCAGAGTATCATGTTTTTCCCTGTGGGATGAAGGAGGTGGTGGGAAGAGGGAGAGGATGTGAGCCTGGAGAGGAAGGACATGACATCTGAGGCCTTGTTTGGACAAGAACAGCCCTGTTAATAAGGAAAATGTCTGCTCTTTGCGTTTTATTGTTTTTTAAGTTATATTTTTGGGCATTTTCGACAGCCGAGGAGAGACAGGGAATGTGTTGGGAGTAAAACCAGCGACCACAGCGATGAGGACTATAGACTCTGTGTATGGGGCTCACGCTTAAACCGCTATGTCAATACTCATGCAAACAGATGGATGTACTGACAGCTTTCTGTTGTCTGTAAAACGACTCCTTCTGCAACTTAGGTTTCATGTTGCTTTATATAAACATCCTGCTGCATGCTCGCTTGTAGTGAATTTACCTGAATACTTCTTGCTGCACTTTCACATCTTGCAGAAATGTTCCTGGGAGCTGGCAGAAGTTCACATGGGTAAAGTCTGGCCAAAAATTCTAGCTGTTTGCATTCACACATGCAGCCCGTCAGGGAGAGTTTTTACAGGTTTTCAGGACTTTTCTGCACACGTGAACACAGCTTTCGATATCCCCCAGGCTGAAATAAACCTGCTTCATCAGAAGGTAAAAAATAGATTTCTTTGTTCCTTTTCTCTCAGAAAGTACGCTTATTTTGATGTTACACAAGGCATGTCAAGTCCACTGTGAAGGCGACCAAATTAAAGCCAATCCTGTAATATGCTTATGAAACAGCTGTGTGAGGGGACAGCAGGCTGGCTCCCTCATCCAAACACGCACACCGAGCCAAGTTGGTCTGTCACAGCAGCGAGCCATTACAGTGGGGAATTGTGCTTCTTATTCCCACTCTCCCATCCTGTCTCCATTCCACTCGTCCTCCAAGTGTCCTGTAGCAGGATGGAGCTTCACCACACAAGCAGCTCCTTTTCTTCCCATCTTCTCCTCTGTTGATGTTATTTGGAGGATAAATCCATTACTTTCCTGTCTCATGTTTTGTTTTGGTAGCTAACCTTACTGAAAAAAGTGGCTAATGAACTTATTTTTAATATCTCTTCTCTCTTAAACTGCTCACACAACTGTTTCTAATTGTGACCTGAGGGCCGAATAAAGGCTGTGTATGAGGGTTTGTTTCACTGTGGCACTGGGTGTGTTGAGTTACTGACATTAAGCTGATCTTTGGCAGTCAGAAAGTAACAGCTTTGACCTTTTGGGGAGGCAGGGACCAAAACATGGACATAGTCTGCGTGACGTCACCTAATGATTCCTGGAGAGACGTCTTGAAGCCCAATGATGTTGGGCACCATACTGGAAAGCTGACTCAACCTAACCTGATTCACCTAAACATCGCCAAAGAGGTGGAGCTGAGGCGGGCTTTTAGCCTCCTGGCAAACAGCTACAACATACCTGTCTGTCAGTCGAATCAGCCATGCCCCTAACTGTGCAATTTTATGTATTAATCTTTGGCTTGATACAATAAAAATGGCAGCATTGACAAAAAAAAAAGTTACCCCTTGACCTTCTTATCATTTGTATGAATAAAGAAAAAATCTACATACCCAAAGTAATGTTTTGTACAGAAGCCCTAAAAGGACATGATTAAATACATTTATTTTCTCTGTTATTTTGAGATCTCGACTTGTTTTTCTCGTGATAATGGGATGTTTTTGATCTTCCCCCTGTAAGATAAATGTCTCCTTAAAAAGAAGTATTTTTATTCTTTACTGAGGCAAAAATTTCTAAACAATATTTGTGGAAAAAAACCCAAACAAACAAAATAATTAAAGAATCTGACAACAGGAGTTTCCTGTAACCTGAAGTTACTTGGTTAGCATATAAATGTGCTCTTTTATGTTTAGTATGGAAGCCCTAAAAGGTCATGATTAAATACATTTTAATTTATCCGTTTTAATCGTCTTCTTTTTCTTGTTATCTCAAGAAAACAGAGTTTCTAATCTTGAGATGACGAGGAAATTAACTTATCTCAAGAAAACAGAGACAATAAAATGTATTTAATTAATCATGTCCTCTCAGGGCGTCCGTACTTTTGTAGCCGACTGTTAACATGTTTAAATCTGCTGTTTAAAATTGGCATTTTAAAATGGGACTCAATGGGGATTCCTTGGCTTTTGGAGGCAGCCTCAAGTGGACACCTGAGGAACTGCAGTGTTTGCACTTCCGTTTGGCTTCATATTTAAACTTTGTAGGCTGCTGCTTGTAGAGGAACCAAAAGTGAAAATAGGTTGTAGCATTTAAAATGCTGATTGGAGCACCACTGGCCTTGCACCATATCCATGTCCCCTATCCGCTGCGGTCCAGCTCCATGCTCTCTTGTCCGTCTACACCATAGACTGTAAAAAATATGGACGTAGTATCCGTGACGTCACCCATCTGTTTCTGAAGAGCTGTTTTGAGACCAATCGGCTGCGGCAGCCATATTGCTTCTGTCGAGCCACTGTGACGTAAAGAGGCGGGCTTTGAGCCTCCTAGCCAACAGCTGCAGTGTTCCCACAGGCAGCTGAGCCTCTCATTGGAAGACTGGTAATCTCAATATCTTCGAAATTGCCGAATTAGAAAAAAATTCACCCCCCTCACAGTGAGAGGACATCGAGAAATGAGCTATTCAGACTACACTCATCTTTTGTACCAGGCTGTAAACATGTTTATTAATGCTGCAAAGATCGTCTTTTCCCCATTCATGTGTATGTGACTTCCGGTACTTCCGGAGCCAGCCTCAAGTGGATCCTCGATGAACTGCAGCTTTTAACACTTCCGCATTGACTCATATTTTTAGACCGGAGGTTGCCGCTTGGTCTACACCCACCAGAGCAGGACCGTCGTAGTAAGTTCACACATTGACTAGAATAGAAACCTATCAACTCTTTTGTCTGAGACGGACTGGACACGGATCCACTTGAATTTGGCCGTAAGCACGCCCCACATAGAGGGGCTATAGTCCTCGTTGCAGCGGTCACAAGTTCAACTCCCGGCCTCAGCCATATGCTGCATGTTTGACCCCTACTCTCTGCTCCCTGTATTTCCTGTCTCTCTTCAGCTGTCCTATCCATTAAAAGTTGACATGCCAAAAAATATAACTTTGAAAAGCTGACTAATTTTTGATGTCAGTTTGAAGCCCTTGAAAAAACAATCAAAGCCAAAATGATAAAGTGTGACTTAAACAAACTGCAGCCTATATTATTGGCATCCAGTCTGGGCTGAGAGTGAATGCAAACAAACTCAATATATATATACCTGTAGAAAAAATAACAGATCAGTTGTTCCAGAAGTTTTTCATGTAAACTGTGCAACTGATCAAGATACTGATGTGTGCATATAGAACAGGGGTACTTTGTGTTGCTTCCATGTGCACCTGCAGCTTTAATGAGTTGTATATCACACTGTATAATCTCTGTCTGCTCACTAACCCATCCAGAAGCCTGCTGAACAAATGAGTGTTTACAAATCCCATCATTAGAGCAGAACAGAGGCCGGCTAAGACTGTTTTGGCTCACTCCCTTAACTGAAGTGAACACTTGGCCCTGTGGGACCATCCGACTTCCTCTCTTTCCTCTCTTTCCTCAAAATAAACCTCACAGATGTCACAAACTCTTTGTAAAGAAAAACAGTGATGCAAGGTTATCCAAGGTTAACCCACACATACACTGCAGTGTGCTGCGGTCTCTGTCTGACGATTGTTTGGCGACATTTGCAGAAGAGTTTGAGACATGAAAGTAATTGGGTACGCAGTTTTTACTTTTGTCTGACACAGCGAGAGGTATGATGTGTTTTGTGTTGCCTGAAGGAGAGGGAAACAAAACACAACACATCCTGCATAATGTGGAGGAAGTCAACACAGAATTATAAGTGTGGATCTGTCTCTGTGAAAAGGTCACAGCAGTGGCAGCGTGTCAATCACAGGGAAAGAGAATGTTATATATTTTGGATGCTGAACTAGAGAATGGGAAAACACCATAGACTGTATAAATAATGGATGTAGTATCCATGACGTCACATATCTGTTTCTGAAGAGCTGTTTTGAGGCCAGTTGTCAGCGGGAGACATATTGCTGCTGTTGAGCGATTGTGACGTAAAGAGGCTACAGTGTTCCCACCAGTCAATCAAGTCAGCTGTGCCTCTCATTGGAAGACTCATAATCTCAATATCTTTGATATTACCCCGTTATGAAAAAATCCACCTCCATACAGTGTGTGCCGATCAAGAAATGAGCTATCCAGACTACACTTGTCTCTTGTCTTTGTTTACCAGGCTGTAAACATGTTTATTTCAGCTGTAAAGATCGTCTCTTTTGAATGGGTGTGTGTGTGGTTTCTGGTACTTCTGGAGCCAGCCTCAAGTGGATCCTCGAGGTACTGCAGTTTTTAGCACTTCCACATTGGACTCATATTTTGAGACCAGAGGTTGCCGCTTGGAAAAAACAACAATTGCATTAAAACATGGACGCCGTCTCAGTGATGTCACCCACTCGTTTCTTTTTTCACTTGTTTTGTAAATATTTGTAAAATAACTTTTTTAGTTGTGTATATACGTCACAAGATATGCTGTTTTTTACTTCTTTAATTCTAACTGCTAATATTGTTTTAATAATTTCTATTTTATATGCTCTTGTTTGCTTTATACTGTTTTGCATGATCTCCTTTGCTGCTGTAACACTTAAATTCCCCTGCTGTGGGACGAATAAAGGAATATCTTATCTCATCTTATCTTAAAGAAGAGCGATGAATCCCAAAGATGACCACATACCATATTGCAAATGCTGAACTAACTTCTGGATCATGTCAACACAAGCCGAGCATGCAGCCTCCAGGTAAACAACAACAACACACCCCTCATTATATAAATGATCTGCTTTTATATAATCAGAATGGAGGAATTATAAAATAAAGCACCTCCCCCCCTCTTAATTGCAAGTCTTCTGGCCTTTGCTCATCCACTCTACATTTGTCTTTCTCACTTGGAGAACGCCTTTGATCCTGTCCCTGGGGGGAAATCACGGGGGATGCTGCAGGAGTGTGGGGTTACAGGGCCATTACTACGAGCGATCCGGATCCTGTGTTATCAAAGTGAGAGCTGTGCACACTCAGCACAAAATCAGACATGTTCCCGGTGTGTGTTGCCCTCTGTCAGGGTCAACCATTCATTGTAGTCTTCATGGACAGGATCCAAACCTGTGAAGCCTGAAGCATCAAATGATTGTCAGGAAATTCTAATTCTTTGAAAATGGAGTGTTTGTTGGACGTTCTGACAAATTAAAAAAGAAGAAATTAAATAGCAGTGTTCATATATGAGTTTTGATTTGTATCATATTTGATACATCAGGGATTTTGGTGCAATTTTTTTGCTCAAAGTTCCTTCTTTTTTTTTTAAACTAAAACATATAAAAAAAACATTTTTAGCCTATTAAACTTTGAGTGTCCTTCAAATTTTTCCCAAGTAATTTCAAACCTAGAAATTATTTATTTCCATATCGCATGACAACATCATACATATTTTGTAGCAAAAAAAAACTGATTTATTGTATATTTCTTTTCTGAATTGTTCAATTTTTAGTTGAAACCAATGAGCAAAAGACAATTATTTACTAGGGAGACAAGGCAACACTCAACCAGTCATCAATCATCATGATACAGCAGGTTGCAAATATAAAAATACAATATACGTTATAAATATCTCAATGTCTACTCTAAATATACCTCATTATGTCATTTAAACATGTTCTTCAATTATAAAAAGACTGTATGTTGCTTTATGGAATGCATAATGTATGCAATTTAATAAAATTATGACTGACAGATCTGCAAATAAATACCTGCTGTATCAATTTTGACACACATTGTCAAGATGGTTTGACTATAAATTAAGTAATGAAATATTAACCCTCCTGTTATGTTGCGGGTTATTTTGTCCCATTTTAAAGTTCAAAAATCTAAAGAAAAATGTTGAAAGTATTTTTTCAGTGTGAAAATTCTTCTGCTTGGCTTAATTAGCGCAATCAACATGTAGAATAATTTATCAACATCACTTCATAAAAAAATAAAGTAAAATAAAATACAAAATAAAATAAACTAAATTCTAAGTCATGTAGAACTATTGTAATTATATTTAGGGCTTTCCAATGTACATTGAATACATGAATTTTCATTAAAAAAAATGAGTCAACGAGTTATGCTCATTGAACCATGATTAAAAACACAATTGCACTAAATATTGATTTAAATTGTTAGTAATTGAGTTAATAATGAGATTTTAAAAAATGTTTATAGGGAATTTTTTGGGATCTGACACTTTTGAATCATTAAATATGGTCAAATTGACCCAGGAACATTATTGCTGTCCCTAAGAAACAAACATAACAGGAGGGTTAATGTGTTTTACATTGCATCAATCCAGTAACTATTCCTCTTGAAGTTTAAGTAACAATTTGAAAGTTTTTTTCACCCAAACTTTTTCTAGATTTGTAAAAAAAAACTCGAGTGGGTCTCTGATCCACCGCTGACTTTTTTGGATGTCTCAAGTGACGTCCTTCTGGTGCATGAATTACTCACACCTGGTGGATCACCTATGCACTGCATGGATCTGATTGTATACACCAGACAAAATATATCACACTGATGATGTAGAGGTCTCAAAAAATGGATGTATCAAATATGATATGCTTGGTGTTATAGAGCGCAGCAATGGGGGAGATCATTTCATACAGTCCATGGTAACTTTTTGGGAAGGGAAGGGGTCACATTTTCAGTTTTTCATATAATAGTAGTGAAATGATAGATATTGTCATCCTGACATTTGGAGTCTCATTTTAACATCATCACACAGAACACAGTTAGTCAGTGAAGCTGCTTATTGGTTAATTTCATCATGATCGGCTCTGACTGCACAGAGAAGCCAAATTAAACAATCCCTTGCGCTTCACTGACAGCACCGAGCTTTTTTACACCACTCGTTGCGTTTATGCAAATCTGCCCTACACATGCAAACAAGTCTTTGTAAGGAGCATTACGCAAACAAATCACTCGTTCAGCACCAATTTCAAGCCAAAATCACTTCAGCATTAAGTCTAATCCACTGCAACTGGCTCCCTCACACCATAAAGCCTCCTGATGAGTGAACTCTGGGCTGATGAAGCTGTCTGTCTTTATGGCAGCTGTGTTGCCATTTTGCACATTTGGCTTGTATAGAGAGTTTCATGTGGGGTAAAACAAAGGTCATGCACTGATGTTTGATAATCTCTCGGTCCATTTCTCCTCACAGTGGACCGTCTTTGTTGGAGTCTTTCTTAAAGGCAGAAGGACAGATGGAGAGCTCTACACTTTTAGAGACAGATGAGAAAGCTTTGACCCCATGCATGAAGGTAAATACTGGCTGTCTTGGGTCCAAAACTTACACCTATGTGAGTAACTCCACAGAGAACAAGTATTGAGATTAATTTGAGTTGCAGCTTTCTGCCGTTGCTCCTTTTCATAGATAAAAAGACGTTTGCTTCGTTCACCAACAGAGTAGGCAAAAGGGAATTTGCCAACTCAGCTCACAAGGAAAAGACAGTAGAAGGTCACAGCTCTGCTAAATTAAATATTCAGTTTATTTTCGTACCAAAAAGAGAGATGCAGCATGCATCATCCCCCCCACGGGATCCCAATGTTTTTCCGTCAAAATGTTTCTTTTTGGTCTGGAAACTGAATATTTAATCCTGCACAGCTGTGTCGCTGAGTGAGGAGATAAACTGGTTTTGCATTATTTTCCTGAATGGACTTCTAAATTAATTTCTCTTAATTCCCTGCTCAGATGCATTAACAAAGAATGCATAATGACACAACAGCTGCACTTTAGAGTGATTTCTGAATGCTGTAAATGCATTGTTTTGTGTACATGTATGGATGCTGGACTGCTGTGTCACCTCAGACCTCCTGCAGCTGCAGTGACGCCGGGGTGCATGCTTCTGTATAATGACTCGTAAAATAAGAGAGAATTAAAGTTTAATGACCCCCTCAGGGAGGCGAGTCAAACACAAAGACCCGTAATGCACCTCCGCCGACCTTGACACACAACTCCCTCAACACCCATTGTTTAGGTTTGCAGGTCGGTATCAGGCGGTTGTAGAGCGCCGTCAGCCGCCTCTTCAGGTGCTGCTCGAACATGGGACACCTGTGTCACCTTCTTGGTTCAGCAATGACCTGAAACAAGCAGGGGTGAGGGATCTGTCTTTCAAGTTACAGACATAATGCACAAGTCATCATCACATTATGGATAGTTACATTAAATGTATGGTGTATATTTAATCATGTGAAATCTTGCAATGTGAATTTATGTCATTAATTAGTTTCCATTAATAACTCTGAGTCATGAACAGCATTTTATACAAAGGGCCTCTGGACAAGTCATTGAGACTGAGACTGGAACTCACAATGCAGGTTTGTTGTGTTCAATTTTTCTATCTACTAGATTTCTCTTCTCTCTTTTTCTTTGTATCTTTAAACATTTTGTGTCCCCTTGCATCTCGTTGTGGAACTTTTACATCTCCCAATTGTTGTTTTTGAGTCTCTTTGTGGTTGTTTTTCTGCCTTTTTTTAATCCCCTTGTTGCGTTTTGTGTCCCTGTGCTCATGTTGAATCTCTTTGTAATTCTTTGGCATCCAATTTGTCATTTCTTGTTTCTTTTTAGTCCTGTGTTGTGTGTTTGCATCCTGTATACTTCCTCTCTCACTAGCAGATTTAATCATATTATCAGCTCACTGTTGACTGTAAATGTAGTAAAATGTAAATTAGTCGATGTTTGTAAATAAATAAATAAAGATTTGGGTTAGTTTGGAGGATTTAAGGGACATTGCTTCCCAATATCATGAGGCTTCACTTGTTACTTCTAAAAAGCATCATAACGAGGGCTTCAGGAGATATTTTCAAAAGGTTCAAACTCTCAGAGAGAGAGAGATGTTTAATTATGAGGAACTGGAAACTGCCAAACATCATGTGCCAAACGTCGACTGTATAATAATATAATAATAAAAATAGTGTGCCAAATCTAACAGACTTTAATCCCACTTCCTACTGTTAACACTCCATGAACTTTTTTTTTTTTTTTTTTTTTTTTGTTGTTTTTTTATTAAACCTTTTTAATCTGTTGAAAAATAAAAGATAAGCACATAGAATTTTGCAAATACTGGAAATGTACAAGTTAAACTGACGGTTGTACTAAGCTAATTAAGGTACTATTATCATTATCATTATCCATCCATGCATTATCTTGACCGCTTATCCCGTTAGGGGTCACGGGGGGGGTGGAGCCTATCCCAGCTGGCTTCGGGCGGAAGGCAGGGTACACCCTGGACAGGTCGCCAACCTATCACAGGGCTAACACAGAGAGACAGACAACCATTCACGCACACACTCACACCTACGGGCAATTTAGAGAGACCATATTATTGGTGTATTTATTTGGAATATGTAAAAATAAATAATAATAATAATAATACATTATATTTTGGGTGCCTTTCAGATCACCCAAGGTTACCTTACAGATCATAAAAGCATACATCATTAAAACATCATAAAAACAAACAAACAAACAAACAAAAAGTAATAAATAAAAACTAAAAACTAGTGAGGTGCAGAGAGTCCAGTTTAGAGTGAATATGCCAGTAAAAAAAACATACAAGTACAAAGAAGAAATAACAAAAAACAAAATTAATCATTTCCATCAGCAAGCACTGAAACATTTCAATTTGTACGAAAAGGAGTAGGATATCTTAAAGGTGACATATCACGCTTTTTTCATCAATATATATTGGTCTAAGAGGTCCCCAAAACATGTCTTTAAAGTTTATGCTCAAAAAAACACTTTGAAATCAGATTTTGGTCTGCCTGAAAAACCCTCTTCTTCAGTCCTCCTCAGAACACTCTGTTTTCTCTCTGACCACGCCCCCTCAGGAAGTGGATGTGCCTCGGCTCTCCAGCACGTTGATCTAATGTTTACATGTTGGCTGAATATACACGGCTGCTCAGAGATCACGTTACTTCAACCCTCTGAATCTGATCCAGAATCTGATCCTGACGGAGAGGCGCCTGTAGCAGGACCTTTCTGAACCATTGGTCACAGATTTAGTGTTTCTTGTTGTTTTATTTGTCAGTATGTCGACGTGTGTCTTGGTACACAGCTACAGCTATGAACATGTAGCTATGTAGCTATGCTAACTAGCGCTAGCACTTATCCATGATAAATAAAAATCATCCACTATATCTTCAAATCTGCAGACGTGGGGAGTCAAACCGACCTTTGTGTTTATTAAGACAGCCTACAACTAGCATGCCTCCCTCCTAAGCTCCTTGTTTGCACACATGTGTGCAGGTAATGAAAAACGGAGGAGGGATTCAGTATTATTTTATACAGTCTATGGGCTGAACAAGGTCCGAGCTCTGACTCCGTGACAGACCGGATATTGTTGTTACGTAACAAAAACATGGAAGTGTGAAACGGCTCGTTTCACACACATTTACAGAAAGGTGGAGAAATCAGAACAGGGGCAGAATGGATTTTTTTCATTCTCGGGGGTTTGTAGACATGCCAGGGACACATATTTCAGGTGGAGAACCATTAAAAAGTCCATTTTGCATGATATGTCACCTTTAAATGTATCTAATCCTACCCCTTTATATGGCTACTTATTTTAGAAATCAATAATACTCCACCAAGTATTGATATGGGTATGATTACTGATTTTAAAATGATCATATTTTTTCTGTTACACTCACAGCACGAGATGTTTCCATACTTAACGGTTAACTGTAGCCTTTGTCAAGTTAAGCTAACTTGGCCATTACTGACTTTAAAGGCCCTGTGAGGAGTTTTGAACCGGCTGAGAAACTCCTCACAGGGCCTTTAAAGTCAGTAATGGCCAAGTTAGCTTAACTTGAAAATGATACCGATGCCTCTTTATGACCCTCAATAGCCAACAAGACCATCAGCAACAACACTGACACCTTCTCTGTTGTCATTTTAAATGCCTGTGGAGTAGGTGTCAGACCAGATGATGGACATCTCACTTCAGAAACAGCCTTTATTTGACTGTTTTCATGGAACATAATCACACTGCCTGATAAAGTTGACTGTTAAAAGACAACAGGATGAGGTTTTTGTTAACAACACTACTTTTGCATGTTTAGGACAAGATATAAGAGGTATCACTTTGTCCACAAGGGGGCGCCAGAATTGACACAAAACAAAAGTTCCCCACAGCAGCTTTAAAGGAACATTTACACTGATGGAGATTAAAATAAGCTGAGCAGGATTTGGTGAATCATCTAATCCCTGCTGTTTCTGTCTCTTTTCTTTTTCTTACCGTAAACAAATTAAGTATGAAAAATAAACAAGATGTGTTTGAATATTTAATAAATACAGCTATAAGAGGTAATGAATGGTGAGTGGGTTGTTCTGGCAGACTGGTGCACACATACGGTGAGCAGGACTCTGACTAGCTAACAGCAGTTCCCATTCATTAGCTTAAAGAGTGAAACAGCATAAATAAATAAATAAACAAAAATAGGGCATGAGCCGGTTAATGCTAGCCTAAGAGAAGCACACAGATGTTCCTGTCATGCATCTGGACACGTATTTACATTTACATAACACGCTTAGCATGATGAGTCCAGTCACAGTCACGCACCAGTTTGTGAGACCCGGCTTGGGTTGTGTTATTCCACCACGAGGTCAGCTCCGCCTTAAAAGCCCCAGGAAGTGTTCTAAAAAGCACAGAGTCTGGTTCTGTGGGTAACTTTGATGCTTTCCTGAGAAGAAAAGTGTAATCTGCAGCGTTGGGAGTGGAGTTTTCCTCTCACACTTGATGCTCAAAACAAAGTAACATGGCATCAATTTTTAATGCTAACAAAATTCTTGCATCAGGAGGATGAATAAAAGATTCAGCTGTTCTTAATTTTCTGAGGCGAATTCTGGGAATGAGAATGAAAACCTGTCTTATATATCAGCAGTACTGTCAGCAGAGGTCTGTCACAGATATCTGCACATCATTAGAACACTTTTCAAAGAACATATTGTGCAGAAAACAAAGCTTGGAGGGTTCAGAAATGGCTCCATCACATTTTTGTTTATGGGTCCGTTCTGCTGTTTCATTTCTTAGACAAACTAACCAACTTTATAGTTTATTTTTAAATTAAGACACAATTTTGACTCCTGAAAAAGATTTTCAATAATCCCAGTTTGTTATCCCTTTGTCCCATCACCTGCTCACTGCACAGTTCATATTTGCCAAAGTAACAATCATTCATTTTACATTGCAAGAATTTTGAATAATTGTTTGAAAATAAAAAGCTTCAAAATCCTGCAGTGGAATCAAAAATATTAACATTTTTAATCCTCATTATCACTTTTCTTTCCAGAACCTTTAATCTGAAGAATGCAAGCCAGCCAGCAGCCCGCTCTTTGACTGCAGTTTCAAGCAAAGCGTGCAGCAAATCTAAATCTGAGCAGAGGTCAGTGTTCCTGACCTTTAGGACTGACAACAGCGCCCTCTGGCAGTGCCTCTTTGTTTAACCTCTGACTGTTTCTTTGTTATTGTGTTAGCAAAATAGATAAATAAATAAACCTTAGTTTAGTGTTTACTGATTTGCTGAGTCAACACAATTAAAACTGAATTAATTTAAATATAAATCATGTTTACAAATAGAGAGTGAGCCCATTTTTCTAATGAATAACAATAGGGTCCGTTCAAATCACAAACTTTACAAACACAATTCTAATAACTAACACAGAGGTTTTAATTTTCAGAAACATGTAGGAATAGGTTTTATAGATGACGTGGATGTCCCTTACGATGAGATAAGATAAGAAAAAACTTTAATCACTCAGAATGGATAAATATACTTTATTTACAGCTGCAGTGAAACAACAGCACATCACAGCACACACAGGGAACATATGATCAATCAGTTCAAGACACTGATAATAAATACTGTGCTCAAGTTATTGGACAGATAATTCCACATGTATTAGTCAAGTCAAATCAACTTTATTTATATAGCACATTTAAAAGCAACCCATGTTGACCAAAGTGATTAACAAGGTATTAAGGAAAAGAAGACAACAATAAAAAACACATTATATTTATATAGAATAGTAAAATCAAGTAAAATCTGTTGGGATATTAATGTTCTCACCTCGAGGAGAAGTCCAAAGAGAAAAGATGGCTCTTCAATAATTATTTAAAATATTCAGTAGTATTTAAAAAGTGCAATTACTGCTCATATGTGGGGTTTTTTTACATGCAGTTAATTCGTTAATCATCCACAAAACATTATTAAACTGTTTATTCATACAATTCTCTTCAAAAAGAATAAAAAAATAAAAACATAACATTTTCTGAGAATAAAGAAAAAACATGAGTCAAGATTGGGGACGTACACAAAGAGTTTGCGTCCTAAGTGTAATTCAAAGTACTAGAAGGAGACGAAACATCTAGTTAATTGCTGATAGAAACAAGTTTACATCTTATGATATCATTTATTTAGTTATTTATTTATTTATTGTTATTAGTAATTGATTTATTTCTATAATTCATTTACTTTTTAAAAACATATATTAATATTTTGTATTATCATTTGTTTCTATTATATGTATATAAATATATATATTACTTAGTTGCTTCATTTTTTTTTTTTTATTTAGTTATTTGTTTTTATATTTTCATTATGTAGAATGAAGTATAAACTGTGATGTTACCCTCCGGTACAGTCGTTGGCAGTATGCAGTAATTTTGTTTGCGATCCGCCTTTAAAATGAGAGTAGAAGAAGAAGAAGCAGCATCCGGTTTAATCCGGAAGAGGCGCCAAAATCAAAAAGTTTCCCAGAGGATAAAAGGTAAACAAACCGCCTGTGAGGAGTTTGGATCATAGAGAGTTATTTTAAATGTACATTTAACACCTTTTTATTTACAGTCTATGGTTCAAACTCACAACTCAGACTATTTAACCGAAGATGGATCCAACGGCTCGATTCTTCTCCAAGCTGAGGAAACTGTCTGTGACTTTAGAGACTGAGACAGAGAAGCTGAAGACAGACTTTGAAAACAGAAACAACAACGAAGATGATGATGATGACAGTGGTGAGTGAGACAACGACGACTTAAGACTTTCTGACACTTTACAGCTTTTATAAACATTTAAATGCTCTCCATGTATTAATACGACTGTGTGTTTATTTACAGAAACTACAGCGAGAGCGATGAGAGCGTATCATGAGATGAACTGTGATGTTGGTAACATGAAGGTACGGGATAAAACCATAGACTGTATATAAAAGGATGAAACATGTAAATAATCAGCTGATCAGAATTTATCAGATCATTTTGTATCTCTGTCATGTGTCCGAATAATCACGGATTTTTAAATGGGATTTGGTATGACAAAGAATCAAATAATTTAATGTGAAAATAATTTTTTAGCTGCAAATATATTACATTAAATACTCAATAAAATTTTAAAGAATTAATACTTTCTCATAAAGTATTTCTAAAGAGTTTTTACAAGGTTATTTTTAGGGATGGGCATTTCAAGCAAAAATACTATTAGATTAAAGCATTTGATTTGATTTGATTTGATGACTTTATTTCGAACATGTAAAAGTAAAAAAAATACAATTAAAAAAAAAAGCAGAAAAGAAGAAAGAGTTATACAAACATAAAATAAAAAGAAACAGTTTTACAAAAGAAACAAAATCAATATTAGCAAGCAGTGAAACAATTTACTCTACATGTATGAAAAGGAGTAGGAAGAAGTTTAAAACTTATCTA
This sequence comes from Notolabrus celidotus, assembly GCF_009762535.1. NCBI lineage: Eukaryota > Metazoa > Chordata > Actinopteri > Labriformes > Labridae > Notolabrus > Notolabrus celidotus. The sequence continues at coordinate 32,408,769 of NC_048281.1, read as the reverse complement.
ATCCTACCCCTCTATTCACTGTTTTCTGCCATTATATGAGTGCAGTCCCACATGTCAAATCTTCATCTATTATCTTCATATTTATGCTAACAAACAAAAGTAAACCCCTCGTGATTATATACACTTGTCTTCCTCCTTGTACCTTATTAAAATCATTTCTTTGTACTTCTTCTTGAATTGAATTATGTTCAGACATTGCTTTAGTTCCATACTGAGACTGTTCCATAGTTTAACACCACAGACTGAAATACAAAAGCTTTTCCTTGAGCATTTCTCAATTGTTAAAACACTAAACCGTATTGAACCCATGTATTGAATCAGTCACGCCTTTGGCAAAACCATAAGCACTTTTCACCTGTTAGACACAACTTCCAAACATATTCCCACTCACTAAAACACATGTTGCACTGTGATGCACTTGTGTTGCATAATGGTAAGCACAGGTAGCAAAAGTGAAACACATTTGAAGCACAACCACTCAAAATTGATCACACTTTAAAGATGTGAGGAAACCAATATAAGCCTGGATCCGGCACACCAGGGGGGTTTTCCCCTTGTTGCCTGGCCAGGGAGAATGTAGCCTGTGATGTGGATGAAGTCCTGTGGCCTGACCCAGTATGTAGACCTGATGCTGTGGCTGAATGATTGTAGATACTGTAAACACTTCAGTTTGAGTTTGTAGATTACACTGTAATAAGCTTCTCATTTACAATAAACATTATGTCTAAAGCTTCATAATAATAATAATAATTGTATTTGTTTATTTCATGTCCTGAGCTTTGTGTTTTCAGTGTTTTGATGTAGGGTGTAATGACTGCTGAGTATTGTTTTGATTCTGATTGACCTGGGGTATGATCTGACAACATTGTTTGGTTTTGCAGGAAGAGTCAGAGGTTTGGTGAATGTAGTTTGAAAATTGGGTTTTGTGCTTATAGTGTTTAGAAAAGCATGTAGGATGCCAAGAAATGTGTTTTAGCAATTGAGAAATACTGTAATCACTGCTAACTATTCGCCGATTATTCAAAGAGTTTACCAAATTACCTGAGATGGCTCTTATGGTGTCTTATGTTATTTGGAATGTCATTGTGGATGTTTTTTGTTGTTTAGTGGCATTAAGCAAACTGCTTTCAGATTCCCTGAAACCACTGTCAGGCTGTTTTACCTCATTACATCAAGACAGAATCAGATCCAGTCCCATCTTCCAGACAGCACTCAGTCTGATCTCATCTTAATCCACCATGAGCAGAGCACTTTGCAGCATTTAGCAAGTTACAGTGGCAAGGACAAACTTCCTTTAACAGGCAGAAACCTCCAGCAGGACCAGACTCATGTTAGACACACATCTGCTGAGACCTACCGTGTTGGAGAGAGGGATAGAGGGAGAAAGATGATAGTGATGTGACGATTAATCAGATATTCCAAAATCACAACTCATCCCTCTTCATGATATTCTGTACTAACGTGTCAGTTCTGTCTTTAAATGCTTCATGAGTCAGTTGGCCTGATAACTTTTAATAGCAGTGTGCCGAGCTGATCCTCTCTGTCCTCTCACAGGGACAGATCCAGGAACATTTGGCTCAGCAGAAAGCCCGAGAGAGTGAAGTGAGCAGCTTCATTAAGTCCTGTAGAGTGATGAAGCAGAGGGTCACACAGGACATCCAGACACTGAGGGGACACTGGGAAAAATATGGCTACCAAGCTCCACAAGACACCCAGAAACAAACCAGTAAGTAATGACTGCAGCTGGAAGACAAAATAGAAGTGTTTGTAGAAGTAATTATGTCTACACATTTCGTGTATGAAATGCGCTATACAAATAAAGCTGCCTTGCCTTGCCTTGCCTTGCCTACAAAGGTTATGGACAGTTAGTTCATCTATGGTTCTTTGATTCAATGACTCATTTTCCACTCTGCATTCTCCTCCACAGAGGCTAAAAGTCAGGGCTCAGAAGCCGAAGATGAAGCAGCAGACGAGGATGAAGCTAACGCAGCAGAAGAAGAGGGAAGCCAGGAGGAGGCGAGAGGCGATGACTCCACGTCGCCTTCAAACCCAGGTCCTCCGCCTTTCACCGATGTGATGCGAACCCCTCAGCTCTCTGACTTTGGCCTGTCTGAGATGCAACTAAAAAGAGCTCTGGCGGGGGCGGCGTGGTGCGCTGAAGTGCCCCCGATGCCAGAAATGAGTCTCCCTCACCCTGCACTCAGCTCCCCAGCGCCCCCACCCATGCCCTTGACTCCAAAATGTGCCCTGCGGATGGATGATGATGAGCTTCAGACGCCACAAATGCATGACTTTGGGATCTCCGAGCACACCATGTGTCTGAACAACGACTTCACTATGGATCTCTTCCGGAAGAACGTTCCAAAGCCCCAAAGGTAGAGAGATAATGAGTCTAACGAGATGTATTCAGTGTTGACCTTTTATTGGCCTTTACTGACACGGTGCAGGATCTGCAGCACTCAGATGGTTTAGTCAGTGCTTTATGAATGTCCTCTTCTTTAACAGAGCATCACAGGACATGCCTGCACCTCCAGGTAACTCTCTGATGGAGAGTTTGCAGACTCAAGGTATGACACTTACACATCTTCCTCCTTCTGAACCTCCATAGCTTCACTTTTAAATATAACTGAGCTCTCACTGTTATCCTATTGATGTGGTGGATCTAAGATTGTTAAACCAGTAAGAAGTCCCTGCATGTTTCCTGTCACTCTACTGGATCTCCTCCTTCTCTTTGTTGGGTTCAATGTTTTACTGAACTTAAAGTCTTTTGGGAGCTTTTCTGAAAACCTCTAAAACTCAGGCGAGGTACTTTTTAAACACATAACACTGACAAATATTACTGTTCTTTATTCAAATGGAAAAAAGCCACATTTCTTTAATTGCTTAACAGAAATAAATCTGATAAACATGATTCAAAAGGGTTAATTGTTCAAGTATCAGAAGCAGTCACTGACCTTCCAAAATGTAGTATTTGCACAAGAACAAAATACTAGGGATTAGATAAAAACACCTGTCCCCTGAAAACTCTAATAGACTCCCTACTGGCTTTTAATCCTGAACAAAAGCGTCTAATTTCGAGCATCTACAGCCTTACTAATTCTACCATTAACAGCCCAGGACCCTACCCCAGGGATCCTTGGGAGCAGGAGCTGGGAACCTTGTTTCCTGATGTTTATTGGCAACAAGTTTTACGTTTGGTTCTCTCCTCCTCAATCTGTGCAAAGCAAGGCCTCCTGTGCACAAAGCTCACTACACTAATTTGAGACTATCTTGGATTTAACCCAATGTAACTGACTCATGTAAAATCAATCAATCAATCTTTATTTGTATAGCGCCAAATCACAACAAACGTTATCTCAAGACGCTTTTACAAACATAGGAGGTCTAGACCACTCTATGTCCAATTATGAACAGAGACCCAACTTCAAGACAGGGTAAGACTCAGTCTGACCCCACCTTAATCCATCATGAGCATTGCACATTGCAGTATTTAGCAAGTTACAGTGGTGAGGAAAAACTTCCTTTTAACAGGCAGAAACCTCAGGCAGAACCAGACTCATGTTAGACAGCCATCATGCCTCGACCGAGTTGGGTCTGGAAAGAGGGATAGAGGGGAGTAAGAGAGAGAAGTGATAGTGATGAGACGAGTCGTAGTAGCTGTTGCCGCTGGAGTCCAGCACGTCCGTATCAGCTGGAGTCCAGATCGTCCGCAGCAGGAGGACGTCTACGGCAGCTCAGAGGAATCTACGAGACAAGGGAGCTCAGGGACTCCAGAAAGGTCTATGGTTAGTAACTTTAATGGGGACAGGCAGAGTTAAAGTAAGTGATGAGGGGGTTGGGGGGAAGGGGGTGAGCTAGGAGGAGCAAACAATCCCTAGTCGACCATTCTCATATGTTCTAGTTCTGTCCCAGGCTTTCCACATTCTGGTCTGAAATATTCAAAACGCTTAGCACAGAATATAATATAACTATCACTCCTGAACCCTTCTTGGCCTTGTTTGGCCCCTGCAGCCTGTTACCTCTAAAGTCATACAGACTGTCCTTTCCTTTACCACCCTCTTGGCCGGGCGACTTATACTCCTCAAATGGAAACACCCGCAACCTGCATCTTATAACAGAGGGGTGAAAGAGTTGTTACTGTCTATTAGACTTGAGAAGCTCAGGTTTTCCCTCTATGGTTCCTTAAATTTGGAGTCCTCTCTTAAATCAGATTGAATCTTTAACTCCCCTGCCTGATTGTGGTGACAGAGGCCCCCACTTCCCCCCCTCTTTATTGAATTATTTTCTTTCTTCTAATTTTTTATTTTTTTAACATTTGGTTCTGTTTCACTTACTTTCCTTATTTGTGTAATTGTTGTATGTAGTCTGTATTGGTTACACAATATTTTTAGAAGTACAAGTGGGTTGGGTCTGTGAGAGGGAAAAAAGAGGGGGAAAAATGGGAAGAATGGAAGTCCTCTGTACCACACTGTACTGTTGCTTCACTACCTGTGAAACTGCTTCCAATGAATACAGTTATCAAAAAGAAAAAACACCTGATGAAGATACTCTAAGATGATTTCAGCAACTTAAACCTTTAAAATACTGAGGAAATGAACAGGAATGCCACTGTCTTCTATACAAAACATAAAAATGCAAGCAAGAGAAATGAAACAACCTGCTTTGTGATAACTAACAGCAACTAACAGCTTATGTCTGTGAAGCTGCAACAACCGAATTTCCCCACAGGGATCAACAAAGTAATATCTTATCTTATCTTAAATTTTCTTCCTTTTTCTCTTTAGCAAATAAGCTGGAGTCCCCAGAGGCGCCCGTATTTTGCACCCCAGGGTTCAAGATTAAGAAGACAAACAGTCACTGCACCCCTCAGGCTCCAGGCAGTGATGATCCAGGGTCCCCTACTCTGCCTGAAAACCTGTCCACCACCCCTGAGGTCCCTGCCTTTCAAACCCCGTATGTGAACAGACTGGTCAGCTCTAAAAAGGTAAATAAATAAAAACATAGTTTCATATTTTTTGTGGTTTTGGTGAACAGAAATGTGAAGGGGAAATATCTCAGCTTGCTCATTCTGCAAATGTTGTTGTCCACTCAGAGAGCATGGCAGGATGAGCCCATCAAAATGCAAACTGATGATGACAGCCACAGCTTTGAACTCCAAACAACCCCTCCTAACGGAACAACCGGCTCCAAACGCACCTGGGAATACAATGTACCGGATATATCCATCACGGGTGCGGAGGACAAGCAGATGCCAGAGATGCCAAACCTGGAGTCCCTGCTCGGAAATACTTTACAAAGTGTACGACTAAAACAAAATGTTCAATCCTTAAACACCACTGTAGAAAAACAGTCATCATTAGATACTTCATTTGCATACACACTCTGTTTATTAATGTTTCTTTAACCTGCAGAGAAGTGCAAAAATGCAGAAGAAGACCAGTGAGTATAAAGAGACGACCAAGGAGCCCACTGTAAAGAGTCTGGAGCTGGATGGACACAGCCAGGAGTTCAGCCTTAGGACCCCTAACGCCAGGATGGACTACGAGGACCCCAGCACCCCGGAGATGCCTGACCTCAGCTCTGTCACACAGGACATCTGTAAAGTGAGTGGATGAAACCTCAAGCAGGGTTAAGTGGATTCATTTCAGACATGATCCTCTCTTTTTTCTTAATTACAAAGAAAACAACATGAATGGACTCTGGGTGGATCATCCAGAACCACAAAACAAGGCAAATTGACATGTTCATGCTGTTCTATTCTTATCTGCTTTTAACATTAATAATTTCTTGGTGTGGACTTACTCTAATGGTTAAGTTGCGCGCCCATTAAGCAGGTGGCCAGGGTTCGAAACCAGCCTGCAGCCCATTTCCCACGTGTCATTCCCCCCACTCTCTCCCAGTAACCTACGCTGTCCTCTCCTCTATGAATAAAAAAAAAAGGTGTAAAAGCTTCAAAAAATCTAACTTTAAACATGAATAATTTATTTTATTTTGTAGCTTTTGTCCGAGGCTCAGAAGAAGAAGACTGCCGTGGCCGTTGTGAACCCAAATATCAGACCAGAGAAAGACAGAAACAGGTAACTCCCAAAACCAGGTGCCACCAATGTGACATTGATGCAAAGTCAACACATATGTTGTGGTTTAAAAATGTTAGTTTCTTTTTAATAAGATTTAAACTTCAACACATGTTCCTCTGTCCAGTCCTCTTTCTACAGCGAGGAGTCTACCTCTGGTGTCAGAGAGCGAGTTCCAGAGTCTACCCAGCTACCTGAAGCAGATGACTCTCAGCAGCTTAAACCAGGCTGTTCACAGCATCAACAGATACTCAGGTCTGTGCTTCAACCGGCTTCAACACACTGAAGACCAAAGTAATTCAAGTTTTTCGACCTCTCATGCCTCTAACCATTCACTGTTCTGTGGCGCCCTCTGCAGGAGAACAGGCAGAGTTTCAGATGGAGGAGCTGAGGAGGATTACTAATGTTGGACCCCGGACCCCCGTGTACATCCTCTGTCTGACGGAGCTCAAGAGGCTGAAGCATGTGGGAGGAGCCAGAAACACCTCTGTGTACACTCTGAGCATGCACAACTAAAGGCTGCATCACTCTCATCCAGATGAAACCTGTCACAGAGATGACGGCCCCCTGCTGTGTCTCGTGCTTTCATATATGTACTTTGCAAAAAAGAGACAACACTTAATAAGATGAATCCTGACGTGTTATCTTGACACTATAAAGTAAGATTGGTAAAAATGAATTGATGTTAAATACCTACACTGTAAATGTTACTGAAGCATGGCTCGTTAGTGCACTTCTGTGGCTTTGTTGTAGTTTTAAACTGTCTTGTATATAATAAAAGATTACACAGTTCTGCTCAGAATATTAATAAACTTGAGATTTTCAACTTTAAAAATAAAGTTTGACTAATGATGGACAAGGAGAAGTGCAAAGTGTTAGTTTATATTCTGAAATCCATTCTACACTACTAATAATTTAATTTCGTAGACCACTCTATGTCAAATTATGAACAGAGACCCAACTTCAAGGACTCAGTCTAACCCTACCTTAATCCACCACGAGCATTTCACCTAGCTGTATTTAGCTAGTTACAGCAGTGAGGAAAAACCTCCTTTTAACAGGCAGAAACCTTGAGCAGAAGCAGACTCATGCTAGACAGCCATCTGCCTCGACCAGGTTGGGTCTAGAAAGAGGGATAGAGGAGAATAAGAGAGAGAGAGCGGTGATAGTGATGAGATGAGTAGTAGAAGCCGCTGGAGCAGTTCAGAGGAACCTACAAGACAAGGGAGCTCAGGGACTCCAGAAAGGTCTATGGTTAGTAACTTTAATGGGACAGGGAGAGTTAAAGTAAGTGATGGGGGGTTGGGTGGAAGGGGGTGAGATAGGATCCCAGTGTGCCAGTTCCCCCAGCAGTCTAAGCCTATAGCAGCATAACTAAGAGCTGGTCCAAGCCTGATCCAGCTCTAACTATAAGCTTTATCAAAAAGGAAAGTTTGAAGCCTAATCTTAAAATTAGAGGGTGTCTGCCTCCTGGACCCTGACTTGTAGATGATTCCAAAGGAGAGGGGCCTGATAAGTGAAGGCTCTACCTCCCATACTACTTTTAGAGACAGTAGCTCAGTCCACAGGGACTTGACTTGGCAACCGGAGGGTCGCCAGTTCAAGTCCCGGCATGGACAAGGTTTGGCAAGTGGACTGGTGGCTGGAGAGGTGCTGGTTCACTTGCCTGGGCACTACCGAGGGGCCTTTGAGCAAGGCACCAGACCCCTAACTACTTGGGGTGCGCTGGTTGATGGCAGCTTCCTCACTCTGACATCTCTCCCTAAGCATGTTCACTGCATGTGTGTGCATAAGATTGTATGTATATACACCAAACTGTGCGTATAGCATGACCAAAGAATGTACCATGAGTGGAAAAATCGAATTAATAAAGTACCTTTCTTTTTTTCTTTTTAATTAAAGTGACTCATGTGTTGTCTAATGTGAATGAATGCCACAATATTTCTGTATATATTGTTGTGCTTGTCCTTCATTTCTGACCGCCATGTTGATTTATTCGACCAACGTCTGTTATTACCATAGACTGTAAATAAAAAGGTTATTACAAGAAGTCGGTTAATACAACTTTGTGGTAACTACAACATTAGAGATAAGATAAGATAAGATATTTCTTTATTGATCCCCGGGGGGGGGGGGGGATTCAGTTGTTACAGCAACCCAGACATAAGTACAATCAAGAAAAAGTTTCAATAAGTAAAAATTAAAATTAAAAATAGTGCGTGGAGATCAGGAGGATATACATGAGGCAGATTGGGAAGCGGCATGTTTAAAGGCTCAAAAACAATCAATTATTACAAGGATGAAACTCCTACAATAAAAATGGTTGATGAGAACTTATATTACCCTAGTCAAATTGAATCGTTGGTCACCCAACATCCCAGATACCTGTAGTAAATGTTTGGAAGGACAGGGTACTCTGTTTCACTGTGTCTGGGACTGTCCAAAACTACAGAATTACTGGAAGTCAGTCGTACAAACTTTATCTAAGATCGCTGGAGTGAGTGTGCCTTTTCAAGCAAGGATGTGTGTGTTGGGTTAACACCCAGAGAACTGTACGTTTACCTCAAGACAACTAAAACTCATCGACTTTGGACTCCTGCAGGCCAGGGGGTTGATATCTTTATACTGGAGGAAAGTTGATGTGCCCTCAATGCATATGTGGGTGAAGGAGATGGCATCATGCATTGTATTGGAACGACTTACTTATATTGTCAGGGGAAAGGGGGGAGATTTTCAAGAAATTTGGTCACCTTTAATTGAGTTTCTCGGACATTACGAAGTGAATTGATTGAAAAGTGGTGCTGTGTTGTGTATTTACTTATTTTATTTAATTACTATTATTCTTTTTTGCCTTGCTTTTTATTTTATTTTTTAAATTGTATTATTCATGTATTATTCTATTGTATTTTACTCATTTTCATTCATCCATTTGGAGGGATTATGTTGTTGGTATAATGTGTATTGTATGTCAATTGTACCATTAGTATTTGTCTTGTCATAAAACACAATAAATATATTGTTGAAAAAAATAAAAAATAAAAATAACAATAGGTAAATAAAGCTAGAGTACAATTTGGATATATACAATTTTACAAATGGAATTTAAATTAAATATAAGTAATTACAGGCAGTATTAAAAAAAAATCAGTGGTGACAGGTTGACATGGTGTGATTATGGTTGGTAATGACAAACTAAGCAATAAATAAAAATAAATATGGTATGTAATATGACCATGAATTGTAGAATATAATTAGTTGTACTTAGCACTCAGCTAACACACTGTTAAACTGGTTAATTAAATCATGCAGCTTTTTAATAGACAACAAATGTGTATTTTATTGATTTAATTTAATATAATTTCTGTAAATCATCATTTCTTGGATGATCTCGTGTCACTGTTAACCGTTAGCTCTCTGCTGCATCAACGCACGAGCAGGGAGGCATGGATCGCATTACAGTGACGTCTTTGCCTCGCCGTCCAATCAGAACCCTGCATACAAACAACCGTTGATGACATCACGACATTTTTTTTCATCCTCTCCTCGGCCGCCATTTTGGGAGTCAAAACACTCCCAACAAATAGTAGCGCACACCTCCACGCTTCTTCGTGGCCTTACTATGGTTCACACATGTGTGGTGTCAGGCTGTAGGAACAGAAGGACCCCGGGCACCACCTTATCCTTCTACCGGTTCCCCCGGGACCCGGAGAGGAAGCAGCGCTGGATCGCTGCTGTGAACAGAGAGGGCTGGGTGCCGAACGACGGCAGTCGGCTGTGTAGTACTCACTTCATCTCAGGTATGAATGCAGCACAGAGCCGAGGGGATGAGTACAGGGCTGTTTTATATTATAGAGCTTTAATTTAGACTTTTAAATGCATCAACTTACATTCAGACAGGGGAGGATTATTGATCCATCTTAAAAGACATGGTTTCATCTAACTACATGGTAAGAGCTTCACATTATGGCGCATTTAACATTACAAACAGTAAGGAAATATAAACTGTGGCATTATTCACCCAAATCATGAAGTTGTAATCATTAATGATGAATTACTACAATGTTTATAATGCCCAAAAAAAATTGTTTATATATTTTAATTTCATTTATTTATTCAATGAGTTGGAACAATGCACATTAATCAAAATTAATGCATTGAGCATCAATGTAAATGTGCCAGACTTAGCACAGATGCTAAATTTCATACATAGTCCCAAGGCAGGTACGTCTACAACACAACACAGACACAGTGAGACTTTAAAACCTCACAGCTACAAATCATACGATAGACAATTACAATACAAAACTCAGGCAGACAAATCAAGACTGACAAAACACAGGCAGACAAATCAAGACTAACAAAACACAGGCAGACAAATCAAGACTGACAAAACACAGGCAGACAAATCAAGACTAACAAAACACAGGCAGACAAATCAAGACTAACAAAACACAGGCAGACAAATCAAGAGTAACAAAACACAGGCAGACAAATCAAGACTAACAAAACACAGGCAGACAAATCAAGACTGACAAAACACAGGCAGACAAATCAAGACTGACAAAACACAGGCAGACAATATGAAGACTAACAAAACACAGGCAGACAATATCAAGACTAACAAAACACAGGCAGACAAATCAAGACTGACAAAACAAAGGCAGACAAATCAAGACTAACAAAACACAGGCAGACAAATCAAGACTAACAAAACACAGGCACACAAATCAAGACTAACAAAACACAGGCAGACAAATCAAGACTAACAAAACACAGGCAGACAAATCAAGACTGACAAAACTCAGGCAGACAATATCAAGACTGCTAAACACAGGCAGACAAAATCAAGACTAACAAAACACAGGCAGACAAATCAAGACTAACAAAACCAAGGGAAGACAAATCAAGACTGACAAAACACAGGCAGACAAATCAAGACTAACAAAATCAAGACTGACAAAACACAGGCAGACAAATCAAGACTAACAAAACTCAGGCAGACAAATCAAGACTAACAAAACTCCATCGTCTCTCCACATGCAGGTAAACAGGTTAAGAATCCGCGCTCGCCAGATTATGTTCCTTCTGTCTTCACATCAGTTCCCTCGTCCCCGGAGATGAAGGAGCCGAGTGCCTTGGAGGTCCTGGACAAGCAGGAAGCTCGGGTGGAAGCTGCCAACGCCTTGTTGTTCCTGCAGGGTCAGGGCAGCTCTGTGTCCGGGGGGACGGGCCCGGAGGAGCATCCTCAGAAGGAGGAGCAAGACGCCAACTTGGAGGAGAGTGCCTCCTCTTCTCTTAGCACGGATGAAGAGGATGATGACGATGATGAATCTATGAGTGAGAGTAAGAGAGGGAAGTTTGCTCAGGTGTCTGATGCGTCGGTGAACTTTGAGGACGCTCTGAAAGTCTTGAAGAAGGAGAACCAGGCGCTCAGGGAGTCTGTGGAGAGAATGTCGCTCTCTGAGAGCTCTTTGAGGAACGATGCAGAGAAGGTGAAGTTTTACACGGGCTTACCAAACTTCTTCGTCCTAGAGACAGTCATGTGGCTGCTGGCGCCTCACATGGAGGGGATGAAGAACGTGAAGCTCTCCAAGTTTCAGCAGCTGCTGCTGACACTGATGCGACTTCGCCTGGACCTCCGCAACCAGGACCTGGCCTACCGCTTTGGAGTGAAAGTCAGCATGGTGACCAGGACTGTTCATCAGATGGTCAACATCATGTCCTCCACTCTGGTGCCCACGGCCGTCTTCTGGCCTTCAAGAGCCGAGCTCAGGAAGAACCTCCCGGCGGCTCTCCGTGCCTCCCACCCTGACTGTGCCGTCATCATCGACTGTTTCACGGTGCCCTTTGAGGAGCCGGTCTCCCGGGGCCACCAGCAGCATCAACAGCAAGGGCTGGGGCCGAGCTGTAACGTGTTAAAGTTTCTGATCGGCGTGGCCCCACAAGGCGTCGTCACGTTCGTCTCCAGGGGCGTGCTTGGGAACGTCAGCGATAAAAGCCTGGCGGAGGGCTGCGGCTTCCTGTGCAAGCTTCTTCCAGGAGACGTGGTGTTAGCTAACCGGGATCTAGACATTGCAGATTCTGTCGCTGCCCGAGGAGCGATCTTTAACATTGCCAGCAGCTACGGGAGCTCAGAGGGATCAGCCCTCACTGAGTCCTCCTCTGAGACTCTGAGTGTGCAGAGGCACGTGGAGAGGGTGATCTCCATGGTGAAGCAGAGGTACGCCATGCTCACGGGCCCCGTCGAGAGCCCCTTCACCACGGCCTCCGAGCGCACGTCCAACCTCTCCACCTTTGATAAGATTGTGCAAGTCGCCTGTGCCTTAAACAACCTGTGCATCTCTGCTGCTCCACTAGAGTGATTACACACACAGTCCTAGTGTTCCTTAATGCTGTCCAGGCACCTGAGTTCCCTTTACTTCTCCGGACCTTACTCCACGTCCTCACACTCCATCCTCGTGTCAACACTCCTCCATTACTGCAGAGAATAATCAGAAACTTATCCGCTTTGATTCACACTGTCAGCGTGTATGGTCTCTGTTATCTGGGCCGGTCCGTACTTGAAGATAAGAGCATGTCTCCCAAATCCAGAAACAACATAGCTAAGATATGATGTCATTAAGTTATGCAACTCAGCTGATAAAGAATGGCGGGCTTGTAGTCGGTGTTATTTTGGAGTTTAGGCGTTGCACTGAGCTGCAGAAAGTGAAAAAGTGAAGTCTGTTTGGTGCAGGACAGAAGTTATTGTCGTCTCAATGGAGGACAGTTCCTCACTTTGCTGAACCTTGAATCCTGAGAGTCCATCAGCTCTCATCTGACCATACTGTAGCCAGAGTGGGATGTGGTTTTGTTGAGTTGTTGGGGATGCTTGTGTGCAGTTATCTGTCTAAAGACACTAAATGAAGCTTCATTAAAGGAGGGTTTCACTACACTGAGTTGTGTCCTCTGCAGAGGCTGTTTCCTCTGTCACTGAAATGCGAGTGGATGATATTTCCGTGACCACGAACAGAAACACATCTGATACTAAAACCTGATCCTCTGAGAGATTCAGCGTTTTTAATGCAGAATCTATAAACAGTGATTATTATACATCCATCCAGAGGCCTGTGCTGTGAAGCCAGCTCCACACACCAGGGGTGTTTTCAGATCTACTGTAAAGAAGGAGACATGGAGCAGGTTGACCTCTCTGTAAGTTAACCTTGAGTTCACATTAAAGGAGCAGTGCTTGCAGCCCGTGACCAGGAAACTTTAACATTAGAAGTACACGAAGAGGTGAACTTATACTCCAGACTTGAAGCAACAGAAATGCGTTTACAGAATGTGCAAACTGAGGCTTCAAGATCACTTCAGATCATTAGTGCACGACAGATCTGACAGAAGTTACATGTTTCTATTTCCTGAAGGTAATTTGTTGTGATGCATGTGACAGTTTTAGACTCATTATCTCAGCTGCAGCCCCAACAACAAGAATCAAACCTTAATCCTTCCAGATCTTATAAATACAGAAGATGTGAGGCTTCAGTGCAGAGATCTGTCTCTGCTGCAGGATATCAATAAGACATATTGAACTTTTCCTTTATTCTTTGTTGTTTCTGACTTCCTGATCTCTTATCCTGAACACAAGCAGCTCTGGAGCACGTTAGGTGTTCAGCATAAGAAGGTCAGGTAAGAAGTGAATCACCCTGATGTTACCTGCTTCATGGTACAGGCCCTTGATCGCCAAGCTACCAGTGATGGGACCTCAACAAGACTTTAAACGAGCTAATGTAGAGTAGTTTTCCTCCTGCGTTCAGTTGAGCTGCCCCCTGCTGGCCAAGAGAGGGAATGCAGCAGAAATGATAATAATAACTTTATTTATATAGCACCTTTAAAAACACATGTTTGGAATGGCAAACAAAGCATGGTTCAAATAAAAAGTAAACCTTTTGACAGACAGGGAGGAGGAATTTTAACAATGCAAAACAGAATACAACGCATGAGGTTAAAGGAATATACGTAAATTAAATAGAATGAAGTGGTGGGACAACAGACCAGTGAATCAAGGGTACATAGATCAAATAAATAAATAAAAATGGAAAAGTAAATAAAACCATTAAAAGGACAATAAAAGAGGATGAGATCATAAAGGAAAATTAGAAAAAGTGAAAAGGATAAATTACATTAAATTAATAAGTTTATTAATAATAATAATAATTAATTAAAACAATAAATAATCAAATAAAATATCCCCCCAAAAATTAAGACAATTAATTAGTTGGATAAAAATAATAATAAAATACAAGTAAAAGCAGTTAGAAATGAATCCCTTGAGGCCTCACTCCTTTAGAAAACACCCTCCATCACTTCTGTGAACGCACAGTCATGCCCGGCGAGTAGATTCATTTCATCCCTAGCTTCCTGTCAAGAGCAAATATTAGAACTGCACGCGTTATCTTCAACACATCTCTCCTGGTGGTGATAGTTTGTTCACTTCCAAAGCTGCAGGGTGTCAGGAGAAAATATAGAACAGCACATATACAGACCTGGAGGATGCTCGTCCACTCAGAGGTTTTAATGATGTCAATATTTACAACACAAAGGTATCTAAAACATGTGCTTGTTTTGAAGTGCTGTTTCCAGGTTACTCTCCTTCACATTAGGACTTCAGCACTCACTCACTGCATGTTGCTGCAGGCGCTCCTCAAAGAAAAGCCGATTGTTTTCTCAAATTCAGCCCCTGCCATTCTCCACAGTCACACTGCATCAAGATGTCAGTACAAGTGAGGGAAAGACATGCGTCAAAATGAGGGGACAGTTTCCCCAAAGGCAACCAGCGCGTTGGCAGGGTTTAACTGAAGCTTTGTGTAGCGTAACACGTGTGCTTGAAAAATGTACGTCTTATCTTTCACAGTTGAAGTCTCCTTGCCTCGTTCAGTATACTCTGCTCTAATTGATTGGAGGCGTTTAAATGATGATTAGGAACAACAGAGGAAGCTCTGTTGGATTTAGGACAAGGCTGGAGGATATGTTTAAAAACTTTCCCCTGACACTGAAATGTGTTTCTGGATCATTTGAGTTGATTATTAAGAAAACATGTCATTGCATTGGAATAGCCTTTGTTGCCTTAGTTTGTGAAGCTGGTTTTATACTCGTGTTTATCCTGCAGCAGACGTATGCTCACCTTTTCTGTCTGGTTTAGTTGCTCAGCTGAACATACACAAACACTATGTTCCCAAACGTTAGAGAATCACGTCTCCTGATTCTCCTCTGAGTGTGTGTACAGTGAGAAATGTTCCCATTCATTTTTTTTTATCTTTCACAAGATTCATCCCTCCACCGTTTAATGTGCATAATTTCCAAATGATGTCAAGTAATTATAGAAAATAACCGTAGGCGGCTCAGACGTTCCAGAAGTGGTTCAGTTCAGGGGCGAGAGTCAACTGAGGAGAGGCTTTTCACACGCTGAGAGCAGACTAAGAGGCTCAGTTCAAAGTGCTTTAAAAGGTGTTTCTTCTTCACAGCAGACAGTGTGCGGTTAGGATCGGCATGCTACGGTTGCCCAAAGAGGAATGTGCCTTCTGTTTTCCACTGGATGTTCCTTTCCATGGGTGGCTGTGTGTCTCTCCTGTTTAATGTTTCATGTGCTCATAACTTACCCTCCCAAGGTTCCCTGTAGCTCCACAGACTGTTCCTCTCTGCACCTGTGATCTCCTTTCTCTTCCTTCGTTGTTGGTTTTAATCTCTGAGATGAAACTTCCTGCTGATGTTACACTTTGTCATGTTTATTTCTATGTTTCTGAAAAGGTTAAAGGTTTGAAAAGTGTCTTCAAATGTTATGATGTGTGTGTCGGTGAGCCGGCTCTGAACATCTGAGTAGTAGGTGAAGGTCTTTGAGGCTATGGCTAATTAAGCTGGGATTTCTAATCTTTACCTTCAATCATATTGCAAGCTTATAATTAAATATTAGGACCAAATTAAATAAATTCTGCGCAAAATCACAATAATAACAGAATAAAATCGTATTTAAAGGAATACAATTTAAATTGTAAGAGAATAATAAAGTCTTAATTTGAGGCTACACTCAGCTTGAATATTATTTTAAAGTGGAATAACAGAAGAGCAGGCAGACAGGGGTGAGGATCATTGTGCATCTTATGGAGTATCCTCCATCAGAGGATTCACAGATAACGGAGTACTTCATGTTTTAGCACATCAGCAGAGTTTGAAGACTGGAAAGACTGCAAGAAACAGGTCGATGAAGAAAAGATGCATCACTGGCAGTCTCATAAAATTATGTTTTTTTCCTATGAATTTATTTTCTTGTTTTAAAATTTAAGATTATTCTGGGAATATCTGTCTTTTTTGATTCAAAAGCAAAATTTCCCTTTTTTCATGTTTTTCCTGTTCGAAGCAAAATTTTCCCTTCTTCTATTTTTTTGTGTCAGAAGTCAAATTTACACTTTTTTCTTTTTTTGTTTCCATGTTTTTCACTTTAGTGCAAATTTTCACTTTTTCATGTTTTTTCTGTTCGAAAGCGAAATGTCACTTTTTTCATGTTAATTATGATTTTTTTCCTGTTCATTTATTTTCCTATTTTAAATTTAAAAATATTTTAGGAGTATCTTTCTTTTTGCTTTGAAATAACATTTTTCACTTTTTAACATTTTCGCTTTAGGAGTGAAATTTCACTTTTTTCATGTTAATGATGATTTTTTTTCCTATTAATTTATTTTCATATTTTAAAATTTTAAAAAACATTCTGGGAAAATCTGTCATTTTTGCTTGAAAGAAAAAAAATCACTTCTTATGTTTTTTGGAATCAGAAGTTAAATTTAAACTTTTTGAGTCTTTCTTTGATTCCAAAGAAAAATGTTCACCTTTTCACATTTTTTATTTTGTTTTTTCACTTCAAAAGTGAAATTTCTCTTTTTTTTTCATGTTTTCCTTTTATACGCAAAATTTTCACTGTTTCTTTGTTTTTTTTGTGTCAGAAGTGAAATTTACACTTTTTTCATGTTTTCTGCTTTGGTGCAAAATTATCTATTTTTTCATATTTTCACAATATTTTTCCTGTTAATTTATTTTATTATTTTAAAACTTTACAATATTCTGGGAATATTAGCACTTTATCCTTGTAAAATCACCACTTTATTTCTCTATTATTATGACTTTAATCTGTAAGTCTCTCTTTTCTTTTCTTTAATTTATTTTAAAAACCAGCTCCAAACTTAAACAAACTTTTTCCTCCAATTCAAAAATATTCTTCCTCATCATCAACCGTAAACACTGATTACAAACCAGCGTTAAACTCAGCTTCCCTTTTCCCCTCCATTAAAGCTGCTGTGAGGAACTTTTGTTTTGTATCGATTCTGGCACCCCCTTGAGGACAAATTGATGCCTCTTATCTCTTGTTCTAAACATGCAAAAGTAGTGTTTTCAACAAAAACCTCATCCTGTTCTCTTTTGACAGTCAACTTTATCAGGCAATGTGATTATTTTCCATGAAAACAGTCAAATAAAGTCTGTTTCTGAAGCAAGATGTCCATCATCTGGTCTGACACCTACCCCCTCAGGGCGGTTTCAGGCATTAAAAATGACAACAGAGAAGGTGTCAGTGTTGTTGCTGATGGTCTTGTTTGCTATTGAAGGTCATAAAGAGGCATCGGTATCATTTTCAGTCTGTTTCTCAGCCAGTTCAAAACTCCTCACAGGGCCTTTAACTCCAGTTCATTTATTAAATCTGTATTTAATCTCAAGGAATGATTGAGGAGGACATGCCCTCTTATCCAATAATATACACAAACAGCAAGTAGAAGAAACAAAAAGACAAAGACAAACACCAAAAAATTTAATAGAAGTGAAATAAATAAGAACTTACTCAAGTTGATGTTTAATATCTGAGAATTTAGAAATATAAAATTAATCATGCTTCCTCCCCAAAGACAGATCTTTGACTCCCTGCATGTCTCTCTGCAAACTGAACTTTGTTCCTTGTTGTTTAAAGGATGGAGGAGAAATATTTTAGAGCAGCTAGACTTGGACAGTCCTCTTTATTTGTGTTGTTGGTTTTAGAGCAGAGTTAGACTCATGTTGGTGATTTATTATGAGGTGAAAAGTTGAAAATAACTGTGTTAAGAAAAGAAAACTGAATAAATGAAGAAAGTGCATCTCATGTTGTTTTAAGGGACTGTGATGATTCTTAATTGATTGTTAAAAACTCTGTAACTGCTCCTTTAAGATGATTAGAAAGCCTTTAGATGTCTGATCATCTGTAGCTTCATCTATAGACATGCATTGTTTTTCAGGGTGCATGTGCTTCCATGATATGTAACCTCTCTTCATGGTTTGAGTTTCTCTTCATGGTCACGTCTGTGGCTGGAACATTAAAGTTTAGGAAAGCCTTTTAAAGTTTGCTGAACTCTGAGTCCTGTCTGTTCTTTGTTTAAAGTCCTCTCAGAGTCTGAATCTGCTCTCTGCTCTTCAGAGGACGTGTTTCAGATCAGGTCTGTGTTTGCATTTCCACAGATTCAGTCACTGCCCTTGACTCACTGGTAAAGATTTCTTCCAAGGCCAGTGGGGAGTGACTGAGTAATGTCCTGATATTTTGTTGGATTAATCAAAGGGAGAAATGCATTGGAGGAAGCCCCGCCCAGAATATGTGCGGTCAGAGAGGGGCGGAAAGGAAGACCTCTCACTCGGTGGACTATTTGAGTCCCTGTTTGGAAGCAATCAGCTTTTTACCCAATAAACAGAAACATGTGTCGTTATCTTGATTTTAAACATACTTAATAACATCTTACAAACAATAATTATTAACCCTTTCTGTTTTTATAATTATTATATACTTGGTTTGTTGATTAACTTTTTGGTAATTCTTAGATACAGGCTGTTTTTTAATTGTGCATTAGCCATTCTGGGGATTTGTGATTTTAACTATTCTGGAAATAAATATGGATTTTTTTCATTATCCCCTTTGCAACTCATTGTTTGAATGACTAGGCTAGACATTAAAAAATATTCATATTTAAGTACAAATTAAATATAAATTGAAAATGACCAACTATTTTGATGGCTTTATGAAAATCATTCACTCAGTTAGAAAAACTGCGGTAAGTTACAAATATTTCGAGAGTTATAATTAATCTAATGACAACTTGTACAATAAAACAAGTTTTAACTTTTAATTTCTAGCTTAACATTTCTGCCATTGTGTAACATAGTGTTATTGTACACAATGTTAAATGTTAAATTTATCTGTTGCTAGTAAAGATGGAACTCTATTTAACTTTATTCATATTGCACCTTTCATACATACAAGCATGCAGCCCAAAGCACTTCACAAAAGAACAGAGAGACAGAAAACAACAGAATTGTGTAAAATAATAAAAGACATGATCATAAAAAAACATTTAAAAATAATATAAAATCAATAAAATGGTTATGAGTAGAAAGAAAAGTTAAAAACAAGATACAGTTAAAAAGATCAGATAAGTACAATAAATAAATAAGATACAAAAATGTTGCTATAACAATGGTTATAACAATGTAATCTAGGGCCAAAAATAAATTAGTCCAAGTTAAAAGCAAGACAGGGAAGAGGATTAGGGCCACTGACAAAAAAAATATTAAGGTGCATTTTTTTTAAGTATTCTGAGACAGAATTCTGGCTGTAATCACAGATTAATAAAAAAAAACATTGCACCTTAATTTCTTTCTACTCTTCCGTAGGCCAGATTAAAAGCAGCTCACCGTTCTGATGTCCAGAGGCAGAGAGTTTAGAGTTTAGGGGCATAAAAACAGAAAGCTTTCAGAACTTGTAGATATGGACTAAATTACCATCCACATCGCTTTATTTGCACGAACAGTTTAGTTATTGCCAAAGCAAAGTAAAAAAAAAACAAATACAATAATTATAATAATGCACAATTATAAAAAATATTATTATTCTCATGAGATAGATCTTTATTTGGAGATTTGTTGCCACCTCTGTACAGGAATACATGTATAACCACAATAAACAATAAACATCCACCCAGCCTCACAACAATGGTGCACCTCATCCCACATATGAACACACTGGACACATATAAACACACCGGTAATATAATTACTATTGAATGAAGTACAATCTATTTTATTTTATTCTATTATATCAACAATAATTATAATTATAATAATTATAATTATTATTACTATAATTATAATTATAATAGTAAATAATAATTACAATAATTATAATAATTATTATTATAATTATAATTATAATAGTAAATAATAATTATAATAATTATAATAATTATAATAATTATAATAATTATAATATACTATTGAATGAAGTACAATCTATTTTATTTTATTCTATTATATCAACAATAATTATAATAATAATAATTATAATAATTATTATTATAATTATAATTATAATAGTAAATAATAATTACAATAATTATAATAATTATTATAGTAAATAATAATTATAATAATTATTATTATAATTCTTATTATAATAGTAAATAATAATAATAATAATAATAATAATAATTATAATAATAATTATTATAATTATAATTATAATAGTAAATAATAATTATAATAATTATAATAATTATAATAATTATAATATACTATTGAATGAAGTACAATCTATTTTATTTTATTCTATTATATCAACAATAATTATAATAATAATAATTATAATAATTATTATTATAATTATAATTATAATAGTAAATAATAATTACAATAATTATAATAATTATTATAGTAAATAATAATTATAATAATTATTATTATAATTCTTATTATAATAGTAAATAATAATAATAATAATTATAATAATAATTATTATAATTATAATTATATTAGTAAATAATAATTATAATAATTATAACAATTATAATAGTAAATAATAATAATAATAATAATAATAATAATATGTACGGTCATTATATTATTATAACAATAATTACACTTATATATAACTAACAGTTAATCCTCTTCTAAAGTGTCAGTGTTTTTTCTCAGCACAGAGTGAGTCATCTTTTCAAGAGACGATCTTTGCAGCAGTGCTGACGTTCGTCGGTCCGTCACGTGACCTGTGGAATGTTAACAATGCAGCGAGTGTCCAACTTTGTGCTCCTTTCTGCTCCTGCTGCAGTCTGCGGAGAAAATGGAGGCTCATTTCATCATATTTACCCCGTCCCTCCGTCTCCTCCGTCTCCTCCGAGCTCTGTAGGACTTTAACCTCTGCTGTCTGTCCGGATCTTACCCTCCACTCTGAGCTCTTCTCGCTCCTTCTATCACATGGTGAGTTCAGAGTTACTTTTCTGGGGAGGGGAGTGGTGCTGGGACTTATTTCCACGACTTGAAAAACTTCTGTAAGGGGGTTGTGAAGTGAGAGAAACAAAAGAAAAAGTACTTTAAACTTCCCCTCCCTCTCCTCCTTTATATGTGAGCCTCTTCAGAGCTCACAGGACTCTCCCTGAAAGTCTTCCTGCAGAGGAATGTTCTAATGTTCTGGTGCTGCTCCTCTCTCTGCCTGGGTACAGTGAGGAGGAAGGCCACAGGACGCGTTCAATGTCCAGGGGCCCCCAGGCAGAGACTGTACACTGCTCAGGCACCATTTTGGAACTGTTTAAAAGCTTTGCACAAATTCAAAGAATCAATATAAACAGAAAAGAATGATTAAAGCAGTATAACATGGTGAAGTGTGCAGCAGATCTGGATTCTCTGGACCTCAAAGGGGGGCCACAGCTCTGTGAATGTGATAGAAAGGGGGCCAGGAGTCTCTCAGGTGCTGGTTCTAAACACACAGCTGATTTCTGAAGCAGCCCTCCATGCATAACTCTTGTAAGTGAGAAAGACTGCCTTCAAAATCAACATTTAAATGATTATGTGTGTTTAATTTCCACACCTGGCAACATGCAGAGGAAGTATCAGAACTCCTGTGGGTGACACAGCAAAGGAAAAGTCAGATTCTTTGTTTTGAATGTCTGATTTTCACTCCCAAGCCTAAAGGCCTGCATAGTTTGGCACTGATGCAGCCATGTGTTTCATTCAGGTGTGCTACTATTACTACTACTACGACTACGACTACCCACAAACACACCTACTCCGTCCACCTGACACACTTAACATGTACTCACTAGCAGTTTAATCCACTCCTCAGATCAGGTGTGTGTTTGTCTGCAGCTCACCTGAACGCTGCTGCAGCTGACATGTTGTGCGTCTGATGTCTGATTGTGAGTTCCCTGAGGTGGGAGGTCACATTTAAGAAACAATCAAGCCTTTTATAAACAGACAGTGTGGTCAGGTATCACAGGCTGCACAGCTGGGTTTAATCTGCAGGACAACACACAGATGCATGCATGCTTTGTTGTGTGATGTATGTTAAAAACCACCAGGTTACCGTTCCTCTGAAAACAAAACACTTCATCAGGTGACATGATAGCAGAGATATTTGGGATGAGGCAGCCCCAGATGTAAACCCTGGCTCTGATGTGTGTGCTGCTGTGCCAAAGGGAAGGCCTGGGTCTGATTTGATGTGCATGTGTGTCTGATTCCGGAGATCACTGAGCTCCACAGACTGCAGAACAATGCTGGTACAGTGTCCGTGACGTCACCTGTGGATTTCACAAGACGTGTTTTGGATGCCGAGTGAGGCCGCAGAAGAAGAAGAAGAAGAAGAAATGTGACTTTATACTTCTGAGGAAGTGCAAACAGACGATTGTGAATCTGTGATTTAACATCCTCTGTTCTCTTTGTTTGTACACATGAAATGTGGATTAAAGGTAGCTGAGGCCGTCTGTGCTCCAAGCTTCTCCTCCATCCTCTCCATCAGAGCTGCTTTAGGCAACACACGCTGCACAGCTGCCCTGAAGGAAGCTGCTTTCTCTCCTTTTGTCTGTCAAATACAGCAGAAACATCCTCATTCAGACTCTCAAAACAAGTAAAAGAGTGAGATATTATCTGGGGAGAAGCTTAATTGACGCTCTGATGAAGATCTCAGAACACATTTGATTGATTAGAGGTGGTTACATTTGGTTATTATGGAGAAAAACAAATTATTGCTTGATACCTTAGAATACCAGAATGAAGCTGAGGTAGAAACCTGTGTTTAATGCAGCTGAGATGTCTTAAAATTAGAGGTACTCTTCTTGAACACACAAGGAAATATAAATAAGGTTTTTAAGCTAATGTGACTAGGGATGGGTACCTTTCACATTTGAACCGGTACGGTACCGATACCCGGTACCTGGGAATCGGTACCGGTACTCAACGTTACCAATTTTCGGTACTTTTGTGTTTTTATGTAGTAATAAATATTAATAATAAAAAAAAAATCTCAAATTTGTTTAATTTAACATATTTATTCAATTTAACATGAATGAACAGAAACAGGATTATATAGGTGATTAGATGTATTAGCTGACACGTGCTCGTGGCGTCTAATTGCTCTTTCGGGAGTTTATCAATGAACACAAGTGAACGCCTGCGGACGGGAAAGAGTCAGTTCTCCGTCTCTGTATAATAACAGACACACAACTTACTTGTTGGGCATTCACGCGCACAGGAACGGTTATAAACGGGGTTAGGTAGTCGGAGCGAGAGAGTCAGTCTCAACCATAGACTGTAGAAAATAAACTTCATCCTCATGAAGTTCTGCGTCGCGGTGAGTGCGCGCGCCCGTCAGCTGCAGGCTCCGTTTGGCGCGCTCCCGCGCAGATGCAGAGAGCAGAGAGCAGAGACGTCCACCCAGTCAGTCTGACTTTATTACAGGGCGAAACATAAACTGTATAAAATATGGACGTAGTATCCGTGACGTCACCCATCTGTTCCTAAGAGCTGTTTTGAAGCAAATCGACGGCAGCAGCCATATTAGTAATGCGGAACTCAACTAGGCAGAGTGTGACGTAGTGTGAGTCTCTTAGCCAATGGCTGTGTGTTCCCAACCGGGAGTCACGTCAGTCATGTCCTTATTTGGGCAAAACTCATAATCTTAATATCTTCTTAACAATCACGTTACAAAAAAATTCACCCCCCGTACAGTGTGTGCCATTAGAGAGATTAGCGTTGTAGGGCCAAGCCGTTTTTTGAACCAGGCTGTAAACATGTTTATTAATGCTGCAAAGATCGTCTTTTTCCCATTCATATCAATGTGGTTTCCGGTGCTTCTGCAGCCAGCCTCAAGCGGTTTTTTCGATGTATTGCAGTTTATATCACTTCCGCATCGGCTTCATCGTTTGAGACCGGAGTTGGCCGCTTGGAGCAGAGACGTCCACCCGGTCAGTCTGACTTTATTACAGGGCGAAACATTGACTGTATTAAATATGGACGTAGTATCCGGGACGTCACCCATCTGTTCCTAAGAGCTGTTTTGAAGCAAATCGACTGCAGCAGCCATATTGGTAATGCAGAACTCAACTAGGCAGAGTGTGACGTAGTGTGAGTCTCTTAGCCAATGGCTGTGTGTTCCCGACCGGGATCACGTCAGTCATGTCCTTATTTGGGCAAAACTCATAATATTAATATCTTCTTAACCGTCACGTTAGAAAAAAATTCACCCCCCGTACAGTGTGTGCCATTAGAGAGATTAGCGTTGTAGGCGAAGCCGTTTTTTGAACCAGGCTGTAAACATGTTTATTAATGCTGCAAAGATCGTCTTTTTCCCATTCATATCTATGTGGTTTCCGGTGTTTCTACAGCCAGCCTCAAGCGGATTTTCGATGTATTGCAGTTTATATCACTTCCGCATTGGCTTCATCGTTTGAGACCGGACTTTGCCGCTTGGTGCGAAAGTATGGAAAATCACCTCCTCTTCCACTCCCTCACAGTCACAGGGATGCGTTCAGGTACCGAAACATGGTACCGTTTGGTTTTACGTGAGTCGGTATTCGGTAGCACCGACGGAATTCGGTCGGTACCTATAAAAGTACCGAATTCGGCACCCATCCCTAAATGTGACAAACGTTTCTTTTATTTGTATCTACTTATTTTATTGTTATTTTTAACACTTCATGTGAAGCCACTTTGAGTGCTTAGGAAAGTGCTGTATAACCCCCATCAGTTATTATTTATTAAATATGAACGTCTGTTTTCTAAAGAGTGTTTTGATTCCTTCCATCTGGGGAGGCATGATGGAGCGATTGGCTGGCAAAAGCTTAAAAAGTTAATTATCTGTGTCGGCTGGTGTGACATTTTCAGTCTATAAGGTGATGCATTAAAACAGTCTGCCAGCTATAAGCTTCAAAACATAGACTGTATAGATAATGGACGTAGTATCCGTGACGTCACTCATCTGTTTCTGAAGAGCTGTTTTGAGGCCAATCATCGGCGGCAGCCATATTGCTGCTGTCGAGCGAGTGTGACGTAAAGAGGCGGGCTTTGAGCCTCCTAGCCAACAGCTACAGTGCTCTGCCTGTCAATCAAGTCAGCTGGGCCTCTCATTGGAAGAATCTTAATCTCAGTATCTTTGAATTCACCCCCGTTCAGTGTGTGCCGATTGAGAAATGAGCTATCCAGACTACACTCATCTTTTGAACCAGGCTGTAAACATGTTTATTTCTGCTGTAAAGATCATCCTCTTTGAGTTGGTGTGTATGTGGTCTCTGGTGTTTCTGCAGCCAGCCTCTAGTGGACGCTCGATGAACTGCAGCTTCTGAACAAGATGAATAATTTCTGGTAGAATCAAATGTAGTTTGTGTTGTTTTATGTCTGTTTATAAAACAAACAGACCGTCACAATGAGAGGTAGTAGAGGTAGTGTCCTCTACAGTGAAGAAAAGGTGTATATCAGTATTGGCCAATATCGGCATAACAAACAATGGGAAAATCCAATATCGTGCATCTCTACTTCCATTTGGTGCAGTTAAAAATGTCTTTGATGGTTACTTGGAGGCTTTGACTTTCATATACGTGTCATTTACCTGAACATGTATGAAACATCTGAGTCCTCTTCTTTCTCTGTAAGGCAACTTATTTTTATGGATGACAGACATTGGTCCTTCGCCAATAATGTGCCATCATCAGTAGTTGATGTTTATCCGTTTTGTCACATCAGTTTGAAGCTGAGAGCTACTTTACCTGGAAGAGGAGATGTTTATTTATTGAGCAGACAGAACTGTGATTTGTTTTTTGTGGTCAATGACAGAAAATGGCATTAGTGTGGGAATATTACACCAGCTCTGAGAAAGATCAGGAACTTTGTAAGACATACTGAAGTGACATTTTAGAGGAGAGGCTCTACTAACAACAAAGTAAACATCAAGTCTTATAGATTATTGAAAACTGACGCAGGTATCAGCCCTGATTTTTACAATCTGTGCATCACCTCTTATTTTTTGAGGGGAGTTTTGGAGAAATTGTCCAAATAAAAACATTATCTTTCAGATTTTTCAGATTAACTTATCCTATACAAATGTAGACAGTATAAAATCCCCCTGAGTTTGTTCTTTTGGTGCAAATTTTTTTAAATATTTTTGCAATTTTTATTATTTTATTCCTTTTTTGTATTGCAATTTTAGTGCTTTTATTTATCTTAGACTTTTATCTTTACTTTTTTTATTGTCTCTACTCGTCATGTTTATCTTTTATTTACTTATTTCTTTTTTTTTAAACTTAAAAAAAAAAAATTAGAATTAGAATTCACCAATTAGTGTGACATGAAGTCGATACAGACATACTAACAAGTACAAACATTACAAAACATGGAAGGACACATTTATACAGTTCTGAAGAGAGAGAAAACAGAGGAGAAGAGAGGGGGAAAAAGGAACCCAAAACAAAAACAAAGAATAAAATAAAATAGAATAAAATAAAATAAAACAACAACACACACATTTACTTATTTCTTAACTATTTCCATTTATTCTGTTTTATTTATGTAAATTTGATTGCAAATGGTGTGCATTAGTCTCTATTCTAAATCCATTACTGCATCTGATTGTATGAAAGGTGATCTATAAATAAAGCATGATTGATTGATTGAAAGCTGCTCATTCTCACACAGTGTGTGGTCCCATTATGAGTCAGAGGTGAGAGCCAGATCAAACCAGATAATCTGAGGTCTGTATTGATGAAGGTTGAGGTTAAGTCTGAAAGCATGCCGGGTGTCTCCGAGCCTTCAGAGATTCCTCCTCTGGTTCTGTTTTAAGGCTGGACCCGCTCCCACACCCTCCCTCCAGCCAGTTTCCAGACATGACCCTCCATAATTCTTGTTTTTGGTTTATTTTGGTCACCGTAGACTGTCCCATGATTCAGCAGTGGTATGAGCTTACTTGTAGTTACTTGTGGAATGGAATGCTCATCGGTCGGACACGGCGCCTAAAGCATCGCAGGAATGGAGGCGAGAGATCTCCAGAGATGGGGCAACATTTATGTAGCTAGGCATCCACGTCCCTGCCCGCCCCGCCGGCCTCAAACATACGAAACTGAAAAAAATGTTTTTGTCCATAAAAAAAAGATTTATCTGAACAAACAGGGAGGCCTGTGTCCTTCTTAGAAATTGCCCAAAGGGATGAAGTTTGCCAGGAAGGAGGCGGGTGGGGAAGTAGTTCAAGGGCTCCTTATGTTTGGTTACTTTGGTGTGACTGTGTCAGTCCCAGTGCTCCTCTGCAGTTATACTGGGAAACGACTGTGGGTGATATGACTGAGAACATTGTCTCTGAATAGATAAGAACAAGTACATTAAGTCTCACATCTGTAACTGTTTATCTTTTCTCAACGAACATTCTCACTCAAACTTTGTTGCCATGATGTTCTCAGTTTTCCTCGTCATATGTAGAGTCTCCTAGAAATAAGAGTTGGTATTAAGGTATTACTGGTTACACAAGTCAGTGCACCAGTATGATACCAGAACTTATTGT
Organism: Notolabrus celidotus; assembly: GCF_009762535.1. NCBI lineage: Eukaryota > Metazoa > Chordata > Actinopteri > Labriformes > Labridae > Notolabrus > Notolabrus celidotus. The sequence goes on along the minus strand of NC_048281.1, from coordinate 32,380,854 downwards.
GGGTAGTGTAAAGCTAGCCAAAACTAGCTAAATCAATCAGTGCTAGAATGAATGTTCCACCAATAACATGTCATTTTATTTGCACATATTTCAGTCTAGATATCATTACTGGGAAATGAAATAATATGAGTAAATCTCTACTGGAAATGAGATGATACATCAAGTCTCTGTTTAAAGGTTATTGACTTAAATCATGAGAAGTCATGTGCTGCTAAAATTCAGTTTAGCATGATAGATAACTGTCAATGCTACAATTTATTTGAGCTTTAATAGACCTTTTTCTATCAACAAGTTAATCTAGAAGTGTGGCTCAAAACTGTAAAAATTTACAATTTATGCAAAGTTAACACAGAAAGAGAAGAAAAGTTGATAGATTACAACTTCTGTGCAGCTTCTTTCACATGTGCACTCCTGGAAGTTTCTAGAAATTAAGTTCTGGATGTGCAGACATCTTGAAAACGGATTTATTCATCCCGTTTCGAGTCCCTCTTCTGGGTTCACACCGGTCACATGATATAAATAAATATCCCTTGTTATATTCTCACATTGGGTCACTTTAACTCTCAGAAAATGTTACTCTGAGATAACGTTGGGAAAACTTTTCAGCTGTTTTTGTTCACACATGCTCACAAGTTCTGTTTCATTTAGCTTTAAAAAATAGTTTGAGGTAGAGGAGAATTAGCATAAGGGCCTGTGTCCACTAGCAGCGGTTTTTGGGGGGCTTGCAGTGCTGATGAATTTAAGAGCATTTTTTTCCACATTTAAGTGTTGCTACATTTAGAAAGATGTCTTGCTTGGTAGTGACATTTACATAAAACCCTTGTGAGCTGCTTTACTTGACTGAGAGGAAAAAATATCCACTGCTCTCTTGCACATTATCCTGCCACTTGCTGTTTATTTCATTACAATGCCAATTTTTAGCCACAAGCTATTTACAATGACTAGCTTCAGTGGCTTACCTGTGCTAGCTAATGTAAATCATGTTTAGAAATATGACCGTAACAAAAAGACTAGCATATCAGAAGTCCCACCTCTTCTTGATTTTAATTGGTCGGTAAGAGAGAAATGAAATTGACAGGTCGGTGAACTAATTTCAGCTGCGTGGGCTGTGATTGCTGAGACACCAAAAAACAGCTGAAGTTGTTGTTTTTGCTGAGTGATGAAAACACTGAATTGTTGGTTTTGTTTATAAAAAGGCCTCAAAAACGCTGCTAGTGGACACAGGCCCTTAATGCTTAGCAGCTCTGGATGACTAATAGTTCCAGAATTCTTCCTTTGGCACACAGCAACATAAAATACTTGATTCTGATTGGCTGGCTGCTTTTAATAGCAACAGCACTGCTACATTGTCTGGAGAGAGTTGAATCTATATCTCTTTATTAAGCTTTGATTGACCCAGATGTCTAAAACAGTCGAACCCAGCGTGCATGTGGTCAGGAAATATGTCCCGACAGATGAAGTATAAGATTTAGAAACTCCTTCCAAGTTATAAATTATTTTCTTGCGTCAGGATATTTGTGGCTAGAGTAATTGAAGGTCCTGAGATTCTTTTACTGATCTATCTGTCAGTAACACTTTATGAAATACAACCAGATCAATTAAATGTTGATTGCTTAACAAAAAGTTTGAATAGCAGACAAGATTGTAAAACCGCAGCCATGTCAGAACCTGCCAGGATGACTGTGTCTGGCTTTTTGTCAGCGAAGGAAACAACCCAGTTTGGTATCTGGAGCTCAGACTTCACCTGACAGCCAAACAGAAATCCACTCTGGCTGAGGATACTTTTATTTGGACAGGAAACCAGCCGGTCTGCCAGGTCCTGGGACTTCTCTCAAGATGTAGTGCCAGGAGGTTACAGAGTCGTGACAAATGTAAAGAAAGGAAAACAAGAGCAGACCACTACTTGTTGAAAAATCAATGCAAAAACAAATCTATCCTGACCTCTAATCATGTGCAAAGTCCCTCATTGGATAAGTTACTACAACAGATGAATAAAAGCTCATGTGGGGATTTATTTTAGGATTTTATGTTGTTGTATTTGTTGAAACTGTCTCTACATCCCTGCGGCAATCAACACATAAATACTCTGATATAAACACTGGTATCTGTGGCTTCTTGTCCTGAGCCCATTCAGTCATCAGATGGCTTTCTGGTCTGTTTCTGTACATTGCATTTGAGCTTCAACAAGCTAAGCTAGCCAGTGAACTGTACAAGAATGGTAGGTAAAAAAAGGATGTGCCCAATAAGTCGACTGGACAATAACACAGCGTCACCCTCGCTAGTCGGCACCAGAATTACTAGCTGGCATCTCGAATCACGGCGTAGTTTGGTCATATTTTAATCTAGAAAATGGAGATCTAGTTACGATGGGTTAAAGTGAGTTTGTATTTCCTGTGATGCATTAAAGTGCATCTGATAGGACTTGATTGTAAAGCCTGGTTTATACTAGCTGAATCGACGGCGTAACCTCAATTCCTGTGCAGAGGCCGACGCACGTAGCCGAAACGCGCCTTCTCCAAAATGTAACTACGGTCAAATCGACATGGTTCATAAGCCCTGTGATTGGTCCCCTGTAAGCATTCCTGTATGATAAACAACAACATGTATCAGCTCTAAATTACCATAATACACTCAAATTGGCTGTGAAAGTGCTAACAGAAAACGTAGCAGGGGCTAGAAACAGGCGACTCGACTATCAAAGAGACCACAATGCCCTCTAGTGTTTCGGCAGAGCATTGCGACACGGACACATTGACGCACAAGTATGTAGGGCTCATGTCCATGTCGACCAATGCTGTGTAGGGTTGACGCAGAAGTATAAATCAGGCTTAAAGCTAGGGTTGGTAGTCACGGAAAACTAGCATGAATTTGAATGTAGCATTTCCTTAGGTCTCCGTCTAACCACTCCTCCAAAACGACGCCCCCGCTCACATGCACAAGCGCCGATATGATGGTGACTGATTCCAAACCGGTCCTCAGCACATGGTTTGTGTTTTGCACGACGTCAACTCATGTCTCACTCAGCCGTAAGAAAACACCAAAACATTCTCATAGTGAAAGTTAAAATCACAAACAAACAGGAAATGTACGCTTTGCAGGAGGCGGGCAGAACGGCAGGACGGGATCTGATTGGTTTCATAAGTTGGCTCCTGATGGCAGGGATTGGTTGGTGTTTTCCCAGGTTTACTCCGGCTGTAGATAGCAGCTCTTTTTAAAGAACACATTATGTATTGATTGCCATCAGGACATAAAGATAATTTTAACCAGTTTAACAAAAAGTGGATCTATATCTGACTACCAACCCCAGCTTTATGAGGGCGCAGACGGGGACATAGTGATTCACACTTAACATAAAGATTGAACAAAAACCTTGAATGTTGCACGCCTCACAATCCATCGTTCAGGCCGATTGACCCTTAAGAGCATTTGTTTTCTGCGTCGTCTCTCCAAACACCTCGTACCTCATTGTGTCACTTTAGGTGCGAGTGTTTCCCAGCTCCTCACTCCTCACGTGAAGCTCCCGACAGAAACATGTGCATTGATTTCACACGTCATCCCATCTGCCCTGCAGGAGTAACACCGTTGTGTCAGAATGTGGGCTATGTTCCTCCAGATAAGGCGGTCAAACGGTGTTACATGTCAGATCACAGGGGAGCGTCGCAGGCCGGGGAGGCCGGGGCAGGATGGGAGGGCTGCTGACTTGTTTTGACCCCATGCTGGAGCTCTGCGCTCTCACTGGGGTGTTTACCTATGACCACGTAGCTGAAGTATGCAGTGACAGGGGCGGATTTTGCAACCACAGCTATGCATTGACGGAGTGTGTGTGTGTGGGGGGGGGCAGGTGGTGTATTATGACCCCTCGCAGTCCTGAATGATGCATTAGGTATGCACCAGTTCTACAACTGAGCTACTAATCTCTGGAATCTGACTTCTAGACGTCCAGGTCATGCCAGCCTCATACTGGATCCATGTGATGTTTGCAATTCCTGGGGTTTTATGTGAAGCCGGATCTTTTTTTAGGACCTTTTTATGCCTTTATTAATAGGACAGCTGAAGAGAGACGGGGAGTGTTGTGGGGGAAGAGTGAGGGGGGACATGCAACCACTGCATCTAAGGATCATAGTCTCTTGATATCAGACACACTATTTAACCACTCAGCTAAACCGGCACCTCAAGGGATTTCTTAAAATGCCTCATAATGGATGATCAATTCATCCACATCTGAAGTGGTGAATCAGAAACACAATAAAACCCTCTTTCTGTGAAGTTCACGCCCATTTTCTCACCACAAACCTCGTTTGAACTCCTGTTAAAGAAAGTGTGTGACTAAACAAATTTATCCAGGGGAACCAAAGTGAAAAAAAGAATAAAGCTGCTTACCTTTAAAAGATTAGGATGTTTTAAACCCCAAAAATGAGGAGCTGTTTTATCAAGAGGTTTTATAGATTTAATGATCGGGTCAGTTTGTTTTGAAGAAGACAAGACATCTCCAGATTTGTAGGCCCTTAGTTTAAGAAAACACATTCATGAAAATTGGAGAAAGCAAGAATTATATGTGCTGCAGCTCAGCTCGCAGCCCCCCAGAAAGCCTGTCTGCTATAAATATGGTTACTTTTTCAACCCAAAGCACTTCAAAGGGAAGGTCTTATTATTTCCTTTTAAATAAAGTGTTAAGAAAATGTCTGATAGGCACTTAAAGGTGCAGTTGGTAGGAATGGGGTAAAAAAACTATTCTTTTTTTCAGCAGGGTTTGGGAAAAAAAGTCAGAATACTCACCAGTACTCATCAGTAATTGAAGTAATTTGAGATTATGGCCAAATCTCTGTGTTTTCCAATGCCTTTGTATCAAGCAATGTTATTATACCCCTTCATTCCCATTATCACGGACCAATCATAGCTACACTTCTACCCTCTGTCCTGATTGGTCGAGTGGCGGACCCTACTAGGTTGTCCTGATTGGCTGGGAAGCCATACTTCCTTATGGAACAAGCACGAGAAGTAGGGGAAATCTGGTGGGGTAGTGTAGTGTTGAAATTTAAAATCTCTCTCCAAACTGATGTTTATATCACGACTACCAACAGCAGCTTTAAGGACAATTTTATGAACTGTTATCTCAACAAATGAATGTTTTCATCAAGCGGCAACCTTCCGGTCTCAAAATATGAAGCCCATGGGGAAGTTTTATAAACTGCAATTCATCGAGTGTCCACTAGAGGCTGCCTGCAGAAACACAGGAAACCACATACACACCCATTCAAAGAAGACAATCTTTACAGCAGAAATAAACATGTTTACAGCCTGGTTCAAAAAACAGCTTCGGAGTACGTAGCTAATCTCTCTATCGGCACACACTGTGGGGGGGGTGAATTTTTTTCTAACGCTACGGTTCAGAAGATATTTAGATTACGTGTTTTTGCCCAAATAAGGACATGACTGACTTGATTGACAGGCGGGAACAAATGGCTCAAACCCCGCCTCTTTCTGTCACACTCTGCCTGGTTGAGTTCAGCATTTCCAATATGGCTGCCGCCGCCGATTGGCTTCAAAGCAGCGCTCAGGAGCAGATCGGTGACGTCACGGATACTACGTCCATTATTTATACAGTCTATGGTTTTCATACATGATAAGCCCTCTCTGATTATCAGGATACTGGCAGCATTAAATATCAATATCCATATCATGTTAAGACAATAGGTATGATCTTCCTCTAGTTAAAAACATGTAACTCATGTTGTGTGGTTGTTGTTATTAGATACCTGACCTCATGTATACCTTCTTAGCTGTGTCCTCTCCAATGAGCTCTCAGCATTCCTTCTTCACGTCTCCATCTTCCCTCTCTTAAATTAAAAGCCTGGCTCTCCTGTTCTCAGGACTTAAGCTTCCCGTTGCTTGTTTTTAATTTTAGAAAATAAGAAAAACATGCGCACCATGCATGACCACAGTCTCCATGCTCTAACTCCATCCCTTCCTCCACAGGCGGAGATTGGCAGCATCATGGTTTGGCTGCGCGGTGCCCACGTGACCGGCTGCATTTCCTGGAATAAGCTGGAACCTGAGCCTTGAAAGCCACACCATGGAATGCCTGTAGTACCACACCTCACCTCCATCGGCCCGCCAGCATCAGCAGGAATCACAAACACAAAGAGACAAACAAAATACTGAGGGACACCGAGGAGGAGGACTCTGTGCTCCTGGACTCTTTCTCTATTTAGGTCAGCCAACTTGAAAGGAATCTTTGGGAGGGAGTGAGTCCCAGTGAGTGTGTGTGTGTTTCCCTTTTAGAGTAGGTGCCTGCTCTGGGCACTGAGGCCATGAGGCCCAAAACTTTCCCCGCTGCCCCCTATGTGGGCAACACACGCCAAAGGCTTCAGGAGATCAAGGAGGGCCTGAAGCAGCCGGCCAAGCTGGTGAGCCAGGCCCTCCATGGGGGCAGCTCCAGGACCGAGGGCGGCAGAGGGGCCGACTGCAAGAGCGGAAAAGACACAGCCAGCCGCCAGCCGCAGCTCCGACCCCCGCAGAAGTTCAACAACTACCAGAACGCCCTGAGGGAAATCAGGAAGTCCCTCATGCCTTTTGCCAACGAGTCTGGCCCCTCTTCTGGGTCAGGACACCCTGCAGGAGCCGGGGAGGTGAACCGGCAGATGCTGCAGGAGCTTGTGAACGCCGGCTGTGATCAGGTGAGTCGCTGAGAGAGTGTGTGCTTTGAATCGTACGTTTCTTTGTGGTGCATGAAATATTAGATTAGCAGAATTTAAACCAGATTAGCCAGAAAACCAAAACTCAAATCAACACTTTCTCAAACATTTTCTGAAATTAGCATTTCTTTGAAAAGCTGTATTATATAATTTTATGAATTCCTAGAAACAGAAGGTGCTTGAACTGAATTTTTATTGAAATTGGGGATTTGGGGGCTTCACACAACTCAGGATTATGTTGGATGCATCAGATTTGCTTGCTCGATACAAGGATTTTACTTTATCTGACAACAGAGCCAAACAGAAGTCTCATATTTTACCTGGAAGATTCATGCATTCACATCAGAGTTTTCCATTACGCCCAGCTCTGCAACACACATTCAAACATTTCCAGTCAACTACTTTCAAGTTTTAAGTCGAGTTTTTATACATGGGGTGAGTGATCTTAAGTTGGAGGAGGTAGAACTCATTGAGGTGGATGAGCAGTCACAACAGAAAAGCTACAGCAGGGAATCTTATGAGGAGGATGAAGAAAGTCCCAGAGGCGGGGTACAATGTCAGACACAGTAATTTGTGATCTTAAGTTGGATGCTTCTGCAGAAAAGTGCTGCAGAAATCAGAAGCTGTCGAGGCCTCTGGTGGTGTTATTGAATGACATTTAGTGGACCCTCATCTGAAACAGTGGCAGTAAGATGTGGGATCATGATTCATAACATGGGACTTCCAGCAGATCTGTGTCCGCTCTGTGCTCTTATGTCCGTCAACACCCACCGGTTGCACAGCTGGAGTCATGTGACCGAGGTTTTCCCCTGCTGTTAACCCCTGAATCAAGGATTCTCCTCCTCCTCTCCTCATCCATGTTGTCTTTCTGGTCCTCTGAAAACCTCTGACCTGTTGACTCCAGGCCTGGCTCCGCTCATCATGACTTTGGTTTGTTGTTGTAGTTAAGTGCAATACGATCTGGTGATAACACAGAGTGTTTTATTCTGAAAATTAACCGGATGTTTTCATTTTGTTTTGGTGAAGCCTGACTTCCTGTCCCGCTCCATCTGCTCTGTTGAGATTGATGCATCGTGCTCCTGCATCCTGCAAACATAGAAGTCTTGTGTATCTGATCCAGAGGGCTCCGACCTGCTGGATCAGAGACACAAAGCAGATCCAGTGGAAGTTAACAAATTGACTAGAATAGAAACCTATCAGATCTGGTTTTGTGATGGATCTGAGACGGATCTGGTGGAATTTGGCTGTAAGATTTGGTTATCATTGCCGTTGATTTTTTTATCTCCATTCTTCTTCTCTCTGTGTTTGTAGTTCCATATGTTGCACCATCACACATTCTTCCTCTCCTCTTGTGTGAGACATTCTGCAGAAAGCACAGCTCTGGGTGTCTCTGGCTGGTGCTAACACGGTGCACGGACATGTTAGTCGTCTTGGCAAGTGTTGCTCTGTTTCTGTAAACTCCACTTCACTCGGATGTCTTGAAGCCGCTCTGCCTCCTTCAGTCAGGAATCCTTAATGAAAGCAGTCAGGAGTGCCCCAGGCTCTCATACGCAGCACAATACAAGCCTCTGCTGCCAAGTGTACTTCGCCGTGGTTACATAACGCAGGCCCGAGCGTTGGTGTGTTGAAACATCAGGTGGGTTTCCAGAGTGGGCTGTTGAGTGTTCACTCCCTCGGTCCGGTTTGAGGAATGCGAGCGCCATCAGACGAGGAAGAGCGAGGGCCTCCTTCACATGTTTAACCTTCAGCCTCAGAAATCACAGAGTCACAGTGTCATGTGGATGCTGTTAAGCAGGGGTCACTTCACTCTCCTTTGAGTTGAAGATTTGGACCTCATCATCAGACCGCAGCGTTATTCTCCTCAGGCTCTTTGAACCTTTCAGACCGACCTCTGAATTTACAGTCTGAGTTAACTTCTGCAGTAAGGGGTCAGGTTTATGAATCTGTCCATGTCCCAATAATCAGATTTTGATGAAGAGAGTTGAGCTGCACACTGTTTGTTTTTTTTCCTCTAACAAAAATAAGTAGTTTAAAAAAAACTAAAATATGTCTTATGTTTATTCCATTCAACTTAATCCAGCTAGCATTGATCAATCTGTTCTACATCTCTGCTGTATGAGACCCACAAAACTGGTGTGCATGCATTACAGCATGCTAAAATCCAAGGCTGCTCTGAACGCAACACTCACGAGACAGTGTGTGATTCACAATGGCAGCATCCGGATGCAAGACAGAGAACATAGCAGGACTGAAACACGCTCGGTTGCCTGATCGGCTCAAATGCCGATCACTGATCAATTAAAAAATCATCCAGATCGTCTCCAATCCGATAGTTGAGATCCGGATCGGGACATCCCTAATGGCATATTGCATATCGCATCATGTTATAGTATATCTTATTACATTGTAACAAATTTCATAGCATCGTATTGCATTGCATTAGGTCACGTAGCTTTGCGATGTATTGTATCTTATCTAGGGTTGCAAAATTCCGGGAATTTTCAAAGTCGGAAACTTTTGCATGGGAATTCACAAGAATTTATGGGAATAAACAGGAATTTACTAAATTGAAGGTTGGCTCTTAATAGGGAACTTAAATATAGTTGGGGAAAATATATTTTAGCATAATCCTGACTAAAACAACCAGATTTCATTCAAGTACAGTTGAATGTATATGCTATTCCTCAATCACATGCACATAGCACACTGCTTACTGCAGGGCTATTGAGACCACGCCCCCTACATGCACTTTTAATTTAACATTTTGAATGGGACTTGTTTGGAGGGAGAGCAGCTCTTTTAATTTAACATTTTGAATGGGACTTGTTTGGAGGGAGAGCGGCTCTTTTAATTTAACATTTTGAATGGTAATTGTTTGGAGGGAGAGCGGCTCTTTTAATTTAACATTTTGAATGGGACTTGTTTGGAGGGATAGCGGCTCTTTTAATTTAACATTTTGAATGGTACTTGTTTGGAGAGAGAGCGGCTCTTTTAATTTAACATTTTGAATGGGACTTTGTTGGAGGGAGAGCGGCTCTTTTAATTTAATATTTTGAATGGGACTTTGTTGGAGGGTGAGCGGCTCTTTTAATTTAACATTTTGAATGGGACTTTGTTGGAGGGAGAGGGGGCTCTTTTAATTTAACATTTTGAATGGGACTTTTTTGGAGAGAGAGCGGCTCTTTTAATTTAACATTTTGAATGGTACTTGTTTGGAGGGAGAGGGGCTCTTTTAATTTAACATTTTGAATGGTACTTGTTTGGAGGGAGAGGGGCTCTTTTAATTTAACATTTTTAATGGTACTTGATGGAGGGAGAGCTGCTCTTTTCATTTAAAATTTTGAATGGGACTTTGATGGGATTGCATTTTTGTTAATTTTTGAATGGGTAGGGTCAGGGGGTGAGTAATATTTACCTCAACATTCATATTTTGTTCTTCAATGAAATAATAAATCTGTTTAAATTGTATTCTTTTGGATGGATGTCTGCTTAGAACAAAACAAATATTTATGCTTGGATATGATACTTTTCCATTAAATTACCCTCAATTCCCAGTTAATTCACATAATTTCAAATTTGGAATATTTCCAAAATTCCCCAGTTTAACTTTCTGTAGAAATTTACCAGAAACTTTCCGGAAATTTACTGGAAACTTTCCACCCCTTTGCAACCTTAATCTTATCATATCGTATCGTACTTCATCACATCTGATCATGAGATAATCTGAGATTCCAACCATGATTCCTCTGGATCCCAGCAAGGGGATTAATCCATATTTAGATAGATTATATAGACACATTGTTATAGATAAAGTAGATGAATGCAGAAATAAAGAGCTTTATAGATATGAATGTGCATAACATTTAAAGCTTAAAGTGATGTAATATATGATTCATATAATTGTATGAGTCATGGATATTTAAGAAATAAATGTGCAGTATGTGCAGCAATATATATAGATACATAGATTAGTATTTTAGTAAACAATCATTGCACCCGTGGCAGAGTGACATTGTTGCTTTAAGACTCAAACTAAGGACATTTTCAATTCTCCAATAACAACAATGCAAAAACTTTTGCATTGTTCTGAGTGTGATCCTGGAGTGATCCACTGGAAGTCAGATTTATATTCAAGACATTCAGTTGTAAGGTGTCTAAATGCTTTCGTTTCACCATGCATCCAAAATGACTCTTGAATGAATCTTTCTTCAGTCTTGGTATTCGTTACCTTCCCTCTCAGGAGCTGCTGAAAGCATTCTTTATAAAGACCCGCTCAGTAAAGTGAAAGAAGCAGGTTTTGGAGGCGAATTAGCCGAATAACTCAATCACAGCATGTCCTCACAAAATGCCGCCGGTCCTGTTTGGATTTGGTGCGGCAGTGGTTAACGGGCTGGAGGACGGCCCTGTGATGGAGCTCGGCATGTGAAGAATGCTCAGCTCAAGCCCATGCACAGATCCATGAAGAAATCCTCCCACCGGCCCCGGAGTTATGAGGCTGCCCCTGCAGGGAGAGGCTGCAGGCAGAGACAAACTTATCACACACAATAACGCACCGTTTGTTGGTTGTTGTCTCACAGCAAAGCATCGCTCTGTGTCCTGTTTGTTTATTTTTGACTCCATGTTGACCCTGAATCAAATCCAAAACCCTTTAATTGGGTGATTTGGCACTTTGAACATCTGAAGCGGTCCCTTTGGTCGTCTCCAATCTTTAACTCTTCATTCACATTCTCTCCAAATTTGTCGGCAACATTTGCAGCCACTTCCTTGGTTTTCCTGCCGGCGAGTTGACCTCCACCACTGTCACCATTGTGAGTGCACCAGAGCGGTTTGGGTCCCGTCAATACAAACAGGAAGTGAACATTCAATGGCAGCAGGGTGGACCAGTTCCTTCTGCTACAGTGGAGTCTCCACCCATCATGTCGCCTCTCCTCCTCCTCCTTTGTCTCTGCCTCGTCAGGGTCTTTGTCCCCCTGAGTGTAAATAAATATGTTTGTTTGCTCCACTCTTACAGGAATGCACAATTTGAATCCCTGTTTTCATTCATTGACTTTATACAGTGAATGAATTAGTAATGTAGTTCAGTTTAAATGAGATCTCAGAGGAAAACTCTGGGAGTTATCTAAAACTTATGTAACAGAACACATTATGCAGAAAACAGTGTCTCATAGAGGTTTGCATCTCTTCTTTAACAAGATGATCAGATCTGAATCTCCATACACGAGCTACGATTTGACTCAGGGATGATTCATTGAAATGTGTAATGATTTCGTGTGATTTGATTTGATTAGATAATTCCATCAACTTAGCGCTAACTGGTAGGCCTCCTAACACAACATTAGAACTGTAAAAGCCAAAAAATCTGTCAGAGTCTTGCAAAATTAAAAAATGATGAGCACAGTGTGTAGGATCCACAGCAAAAACTAGTCACAACTTCCAAATCAGGCCTTTGACCAGCTACTGTATTACTTCTCTACTGCTCTGCAGACTCATGCAGTCAAATCTCCAGCAAGAAAATCCCCATTACTTGAAACACAGTCTGCAGCAACCACAGAGCACCACAGCTGAGTAGCTAGTTTTCTGCACTTGGAATTAATTGTGCATGTATAATTGTGTCAATATTCTTAAATCAAGATATTTCGAGTGAAACAGCGTTCTGAATATCTCTGCATTTATTTTCTTTGCAAAATTCTTACTAGTCTCAAAAAATCCGAAATCTGCCAGGCTCAGCAGAAAATAACTGCAAGTCAACTTAAATCACTTTATCTGGCATCAGACGTTTGCAATTATCTTGTCATGGGTTTGTTATCAACTCAACTCATTTTTATTTATACAGCACCTTCCATACATTCAAGCATGGAGCCCAAAGTGCTTCATAAAACAAATGAGGGACAGAAAACAACAGAAATGGGTATAATAATAAAATAAATAATCATAAAAAAAAAACTAAAAAAACATTAAAAAATCAAATCAAATCAGTACAGTAAAATTTAAAAATTAAGGAATAGTAAAAAGCTAAATTAAAAATCAGATAAAGTGAAACAAATCAGATAAATACAATAAATAAATGAGATAAATAAATGTTGTTAAAACTAGATTTTAATAAAGTAGCCCAGGGCTAAAAATAAATAACTCCAAATTAAAGCCAGATTAAAAAGGTAAGTCTTAAGTTTACTTTTAAAAACACTAGCAGAGCTAGCATGTTGGGTGTAGCCGATTCCAACCCAAAGAATCCAGAGTCTGCTATGGAGAAATAACAGACTGTTCTTATGAAACGACCAATCAGAATCAAACACTTGAAACAGCTGTAGTAGTAATCACTGAATATTTACACAGGATTGAAAAACAAAACATTTTCTAACTTTTAATGCTTTACAAATTTCACCACTGCCTGTTGACACTGTGGCAAAAATGTGAGTGTCGTCTCAGAGTCAGGAAATAATGACAGTGAGTGAAGAGCTGCCGGACCCAAACCATCTCTGAGAGGGAACAGTGGAGCAAGATCCTGTCCTCTGCTTTGCACCGGCTCTTGCTCACCCTGTTGTGATTTCTAACTTGCATAACCACCTGTTCACTTTACATCATCTCTTACTTAATGCTGCAATATGAGGATGGTGCGTCATGTGTCCCATTCCACATGTTTGTACCCCTCACAGACTCACACACTGGACACCTTACGTCTCTGAAGTCCATTAGAGTTCAGTGCTTTGGATTTGGGGTGCAGATCAGGATTGGGGTTACATCTTTGGACACCCCTCACATATTCTCTTCTTCTCTCCTGGAGAACGCCCTGACTCTTATCAGCTAACCTCATCTTCCTGCTCCACTTAGTCTCTCCCATCTTTTCCAGCTGCTAATTACAGAGCAATGTGGCTCGTTACATAATCATTTTTTTTTAAAGGAGGAAATGTTTTGGAGGGGGAACGGAGGTGGGGGTGGAGGGGGGGGGGGATGCATGCCACGCATGGAGATGACAGGGGAAGAAAGGAAATGAAGGGAAGGAGGGGTGTTTTCCTTCCCTTCGATTCTCAGGCATCTCCACAGGCCTGTTAGTGTATCCGTAAGTTTGTACTGTACAGACTGCAGCCAGGAAGGAATCTGATGCAGGCTAAGCATATTAAAGTCTTCGACGTGTGAGCAGGAGAACACTGCGGTGTTTATGTAACGATAAAGCTAACAGGACGGGACTTTTAAGTGTTCATGGTTTGGACGTTAGGGAAGAGGACGTGGCTTTCCTGAGTTTGAAAGTCACCTCGCTTTAACTTATTCTGCAACTCTGAATCAGTAAAAGAAGGAAGGAGGATGTGTTTTATAGCTCTCCCTCCCTCCCCGGCCTGTCCATCCATCTGCTCTTTGCTCTCCAACATCCTCCATATGGCTTTGATTTTCAGGGTCCCATGCTGGAATGTGTTTCCTCCAGAATTGGGTCAAAGAGACATTTAATATAAAAAAACACAGCGTGGATGATTCTGTTCTGTTGCCTACCTCGTGAAAAAGAGAAGGTGTTTGTGTGACTAACTCGGCCCCGAGTCTGAGCTTGTTATGACGGCCTCTCAGAGCTGTGTTTGTAGGCCTGTGATTATGCGTTTGGGATAACTCGGCGGTTAGCGTCCCACAACCATTATGACAAGGGTACGAATGTGGTGGAGATATTTTCAACAGAAAGACAGAAAGAGAGAGTTTTGGAGGCAGAGTGCGAATAGCTTGAATTCCTGCTTCCTGGGCTGAGGAATGTGAGAGAGGAACATCTGTCGCCATGACAGTCAGGGTCACCAGACCCGCCTCCACCCAGCACATAAACACACACACTGAGGAAACACACTGAAACACACACACAAGGAAGCAATAACAATACAAGGCGGGGAGTATTGTTGTTTTTGATGTTACAGTGTGTTTGATTTCAGAATTGTTTAATCAGTTTAATCTATAGTAACATTAAAACATAGTCTCAGTGATGTCACACATTGGTTTCTGAGGAGACGTCATGAAGCCCAAAGATGGTGGTCGCCATGTTGGAAATGCTGGCTCCCAGCTAAGTTACCACAAACCTTTAAAGAGCTACAGAAGTGGAGCTGTTGCAGGCCAGTTGAATTTTGGATGTTGGCTACAGGAGGCCCACTGTCAGTCAAATCAAACATTCCCCTTGATAGGTCTAACCCAGGACTTCCACCAGATACAAGTCCAGCCCGCATCCGATCCGCCGTGGTCCGGCTCTGTGCTCTTTCGTCCGTCAACACCCACCGGTTGGGTTTTCATAATGCAGCACGGAGCAGGACCGTCGGACAGCTGGAGTCATGTGACCGAGGTTTTCTCATGGTACTCACTGAATCAAAGATTCTCCTCCTCCTCTCCTCATCCATCTTTCTGGTCCTCTGAAAACCTCTGACCTGTTGACTCCAGGCCTGGCTCCGCTCATCATGACAGTTTGTTGTTGTAGTTAAGTGAAATACGATCTGGTGATAACACAGAGTGTTTTATTCTGAAAATTTTTGTTTTGGTGAAACCTGACTTCCTGTCCCGCTCCATCTGCTCTGTTGAGATTGATGCGTCGTGCTCCGACATCCAGAAAAAATAGAAGTCTTGTGTATCTGATCCGGAGGGCTCCGACCTGCCAGATCAGAGACACAGCCGGAACGCAACGGAGTGGATCCAGTAGAAGTTAACACACTGACTAGAATAGAAACCTATCAGATTCAGTGCCGTGACTAGAAGCCGCTTCAACTCAATTTCTTTACCTGTGTCTAGATCGACCAAAGCTTAGGTTGAGCCAAAATTCCAACATGGCTACCATCCTCATTGGGTTTTAGCATTTCCAACATGGCAGCAACCATCGATGGATTTCATAACGTCTCTTCAGAAAGCTTTGTGTGATGTCACGTTGATGTTTCACAGTCTCAAGTCCTGATCACATGTTCCTGTGTTGCTGTTTATTTCTCTGGTTTGATGAAAAATGTGATCACTCCTTTCAGAAATGCTACAAATATCTGAGGCATTACTTGAGCACTGCTTTCATTATTACATGTAAACCTTGAAAAAGTTGGTCACACTGCCGATATGTTAAATAGAGCGAATGAAAGGATGCAAAGAGAAGCAAAAATGTAGTTTAAAAGGAAGAGGAGGGAGAGAGGGAGAGAGAGAGGGAGAGAGAGGGAGAGAGAGAGGGAGAGAGGGAGAGAGAGAGAGAGGGAGAGAGAGAGAGAGAGAGAGAGAGAGAGAGAGAGAGAGAGAGAGAGAGAGAGAGAGAGAGAGAGAGAGAGAGAGAGAGAGAGAGAGAGAGAGAGAGAGAGAGAGAGAGAGAGAGAGAGAGAGAGAGAGAGAGAGAGGACATAATGTGACATTACAGGGCGTCTCTGGTAGCTCTCTCTCTCTCTCTCTCTCTCTCTCTCTCTCCCCCTCTCTCCCTCTCTCTCTCTCTCTCTCTCTCTCTCTCTCTCTCTCTCTCTCTCTCTCACTCTCTCTCTCCCTCTCTCTCTCGCTCTCTCTCTCTCTCTACTGGCTACACAGGAATGCAACACACACACACACACACACACACACACACACACACAAACACACATGTACAGGAAACTGAGTATAAACAGTGATGTGTGTGTGTGTGTGTACGGTCAGTTTGTTCTCAGGGATGTTGTTACAGAGCCTAAAGCAGGCGTGTGCATGCTGCTTATAGTTGTGTATTACACCTATTCACACACACCGTGATGGATGAAACACACACACTCACACACACACACACACACACTCATACACATTATACAGGAGGTAGAAAGTGTGTGGTTGTGGTATTTCCTGGCTTTCAGAGCGGACTGTGCCCACCGCTGCTGTTTAAAGGTGTTGTGTGCTTTACATTTAACAACATCTAAATAAATCAAACACGCACTGGAGGTCTAGATATTAGAAGAAACGTGTCAGTGTGACAAAAAGGCAGCATCAGGCATGCAAGTAGAAAAGAACTGCACCAGAGAATATTTATAAACTTGAAGAAGTAATTTCTCCACGTTTGTGAGAATCAGTGAGTCATTCCTACGCCTACGAAGAATACACGTTTAACCCTTTTTTAATCATCTTGGCTCGGACTCGACTTCTCGGCTGCTGAGTGATTTATGAACCTGCAGCAGAACTTTAAAATCCTCTCAAATGATCCTGAAGCCATCGTAAAGGTTTAAGAGCAGCAGTAATGTGCTCGGTTCTCCTGGTTCTTGTTAAGAAACTGGCAGCAATGTGGTCTGAATGTGCTGCAGGTCTTTATGGGAGGAGGGGCAGGGAGACCGTGACAGTTGTCCATATTTTAAAAGCATAAAAAGATATATTTATAGTTTTACAGATTCAACTCAAGCATTCAGATACCGGAGCTTCAAGTTTAGACTATTATTGTACTATTCCCCTGAAATAAAGTCACTCAAAGAACCATTAAAACACATAGAATGGAAAAGTTTGGATTTACTGTACTTTTCTGTGCTGCAGTTCCCCTGTGTGTCCAGCAGGGGCAGCGCGGCTTGGGCTGAATGGTGGCTCTGTCAGAGCAGCAGGGCCGGGCAGAGGTCTGAGTTAAATGTCTTTGCAGTGAGGTCATTTACCATTTGAGGGGATTTCCTCATCTAGGTGTGGGTCCCTCAGTCGGAGAGGGAGAGCCAGATTCTGTGTTGTGTTCTCACTCTGTGCAGACACGTTTGTTTACGTGTTTATTCTCTCAGCTCAGGAGGATTTAGGCGACAAGACGGAGAAAAACCTCACTTCTGTTGTTTTGAAAGATAGAACAGTTGCTTTAAGATTGAGGATTTGTTGGAAGAAACTCTGTAGAAAGCATTACATGCATTATAGCATGACATTTGGTGGTTACTGTACTGTAATGTACGTTTTTCTTTACATCTGTAGAACAGGGTTAGTAGGTCAGTGCTGTTTTGGATGCAGCACATCATCATATTGCAGTTTTTATAACATTTTTAGACTAATATGCAGCCCTCATAAAGGTGTAAAGCCATCTTAAGAAAAGATTGCACCAAAATAGATATGAAACTGTCTTATGCACATTCAGATTGCATGCACAAGAAACTCTATAGATGCACAACCTTGCATCAAACAAAGAGGTGTCACATAAATTGCACATAGAATAAACTTTATGTTTCTGCCTACTTCAAGAACTTAAATATCTTATAATACTCTAAAGCAGGGGTTCCCAAAGTGTGGGTCAGGTGTCGTGAGATGTCTTCCAGAATGTATTCTTTTTGAAGTTATCTAAAAATAGTACATTTTGCTCATTATAGTCAAAAATATCGACAAAAATTGTCTCTAAAATGAACTAAAACCTTCAAAATAGAGAATGTAATGAATTTTCTGACTTTCTTTTTTGTCAGATGACTCCTAAGTTTAGGGTTAGTGAACAGTTAATTATCTAAAGCATCAGTAGCAGCAGGTTCATTCATAAAGGCACAGGAAACACAGACACATGCTCATATAGGTAGGCTCATTTTCTGCAGACCAGCTAAATGAAGCCACATTAAAACACTTTGAGGGACAGTGGGGTCGCGAGTCTTTGGCACCTTTATTTTGGGGGTCGCGGGCTGAAAAGTTTGGGTTGGGAAAAGTTGTAAAGGACACAGGGGGAGATGTATAGAGACGAGGTGTGTTGGCTTAGATAATACTGATGTTCTGGAGCATCTGATATCCTGGTCATTTAAACACAAATTTACATTCCTACTTATTGTCTAGTGACTAGTCTAAAGGTAACTCAAACTCAGACAACAGTCCAAACTGAGCACGACTTATTTCATATATCTAAATATGAGATCTCAGAGTTTGGCCTTGCTCAGCCCTCCTTGCAGCTTAATGTCCACATACCTGTGCTTGTTTGCATTGATCTGGTCGATTTTGGGGGTCGCAGGCTGAAAAGTTTGGGAACCCTTGCTTTAAAGCAATATGAGGCTTTAACAGCCTCTTCGTTTGGTCTATGATGCTGTAAGTTTGGCGTTTATTTCACTTCTTAATCGTACTTAAAAACACACATTCAAACTCTTTAAGAGTCTGTTACCCAAGCTCATTTACAGCGTCTTGTTTAGAGGGAGTTTAGGCTGAAACCTAGATCTCCTGGTCTACGTGATCCCAGGGCCTGGAGGAATGATTGGCATTACTTAATAAAAGGTAAATCTAAAAGGAATGCTCTCCTCGGTCCCTCCTTCACATTTTGAACGCTCCGTCTCCATCGTAAATTATACGGGGTCCAATGAAGAGAAAATACCAAAGTGGTTAACCAACATTTTTTACATCGGTGACCTAAATACCTCTGGGCGGGCTTTCACAGTGACCCACCTGTTGGAGCCAGGGATGAGATCCTCATGCACCACCTGTGGATATAAAGAGGGAGGGAGACGAGCCACTGGGCGAAGAAGCTGTTTCACTGGAAGAATACAGAGAAAGGAATCGAGTTTATGAAGAAGAAGAAGATGTACTTTATTACTCCAGAGTGGGACATTTATTTTTTCACTCATGCAACACATACAGGCTATAAATACACAATATATGCATGCACAAACAGGGTCTTATGGACATGCATTTAGGAGAGATAACAGAGTAATTGAACTTAATTTCATACAGCACTTTTAGCAAACAAGTCACAACATACAGAAATACAACAAACCAAAGGCAGCCTCACTGAGCCACATAATAGAAATCATGTGAGACCAATAATGCAAAAAACATGTTCAATAAACTGCTTAATAAAAACAGATAATTCACAGGAGTATAGTTACCCATATGTCTCCCTAAACCAAGCAGCAACCTCCGACCGGGAGAATTGAAGCCACTGTGGAAGTGTTAAAAACTGCAGTTCCTCAAGTGTCCACTTGAGGCTGGCTCCAGAAACACCAGAAACCACATACACACCAATTCAAAAAAGCTGATCTTTACAGCAGAAATAAACATGTTTACAGTCTGGTTCAAAAAACAAGTGTAGTCTGGATAGCTAATTTCTTGATCAGCACACACTGTACGGGGGGCAAATTTTTTTATAACACAGCAGTTTCTTTTTTTTTTTTTTTTTAAAGTTATATTTTTTGGGCTTTTTGCCTTTATTTGATAGGATAGTGAAGAGAGACAGGAAATGTGGGGAGCAGAGAGGGGGGAAGACATGCAGGAAATGGTCAACCAGCCGGGAATCGAACTGGCAACCCCTGCGACGAGGACTATAGCCTCTATATGTGGGGCGCTTAGACCGCTAGGCCACCAGCACCCCAACACAGCAGTTTCAAAGATATTAAGATTACAAATTTTCCATTATGAGAGGCACAGCTGACTTGATTAACAGGAGGGAACACTGTAGCTGTTGGTGAGGAGGCTCAAAGCCCACCTCTTTACCTCACACTAGCTCGACAGAAGTTAGATTGAGTTCAACATTTCCAATATGGCTCCCACCAACGATCTGCTTCAAAACAGCGTTCAGAACCAGATGGTTGACGTCACGGATACCACGTCCATTTATTATACAGTTTATGGTTTAAACAAAAATCACCCGTTGTAAGGACAGAGAGAGTTTGGTTGATATCAGTCTGTCAAATCCTCTGCAGCCTGACCGTGAAGGGCTCTAAAGTAAGGGTACGAAATTTAAACTGGATCCTATAAGAGGGGCCTGCACACGGAGAGATGATCTGAGCAGTTGGGGGTTTTGGTGCCTTGCTAAAGGGAAGTTTAGCAGTGCCCGGGAAGTGAACTGTGAATCTCCAATTCCCAGGCTAAGTCCTTACAAACTTACACAGATCTACTGCCACATTTATGCATCAATTTCAAGATGACTGCATGGCCACATAGCTACACGGGGGCACTGGTTGGCTTAGCGGTTTTAGCGCACGCCCCCATATACAGAGGTTATAGTCCTTGTTGCAGTGGTTGCAGGTTCCACTCTTGGCTTCAACCATTTGCTGCATGTCTTCCCCTACTCTCTTTTTTACTCATGTTTCCTGTCTCTCTTCAGCTTTTTTATCCATTAAAGGTGAAAATGCACAAAAATATAGCTAAAAAAAAAGACTGTGATACGTGTCGTTCAAACTAAACAAAATAAACATTCTTCATTTTGGTTGACTCCCTAGCATGAATCTTTTAAATCCCTATGGACTTTCATGTTTTTGAGATATTCTAATGATTTCCCTTTCCAGTTACAATTCCATTACCTAGACTTTACATCTATCAGCAAATATGGAGCATCCTAACAATCCAAGAGTGAATAAAAGTATTCAAATATTGGTGGAAAGATTACAGAAAGCGCCCAAATCTACCTTAATGAGTCCAAGAAGAGCTCCTTTCTTTACTTTATATGATGGATTATAAATTGCTCTCGTTAAACCATTCATAAGTTGGCAAATTCCAGACGAGGTAATGATAACTGTGTTATAAAATGTTAAATATTTGAGTATGTGTTGGAGAATAAAGTGTCAGGGAGTGTGAAAGCGTTTGTGGTTAGTGAACGTGTAAAAACATCAGTACAGACACTTTAAAGCTCTCTCCGGTCATACTCATTGGATCATCTCGTCTCTTTGTGCCCCTGAGGTGAACGCCGCTCCACGCCCTGCTACAACTTCTGATTCATTTATGGGAAATAATTGCTCCATTTACAAACGATCATACGATGGTATGATAAATACTTTGGCTCAGTTTTCTGCGCTGACTAAGAATCTGTGTGCTCGTCATTTTCCACTTTCTGAAGCTGTAATAGTTTTATTTTCAAACACAGTTTAGAAGCTGTCACATTATTTTACTGCATGAATATGTTTTAAAAAATGCAGAAAATATTCTCTTTTCTTAAACTCCAGTGTTTCGGGTTTGTTGTGTGTTGGAACAGACACAGGAAGTCACTGGTATGTGACCTCCAGTGGAGAGGATGCAGGTGTTTGAGCACCTACTTTTTCTAGTCGCCCTTAAAATGATTTATCTTCACTTTGGACAAAACTTACCGTTTTTTGTTTCTGTGATAAATCACTGCAGATGAGTGTTGCAAAGATTATTGCCCTCAATTTTGCTCATGTGAGTGTTTGTTTCAACATATAAAGCAGGTTTTAAATGCTTGTTGTCTTGTTTGTTAGTTTCTTTTGTTTGGAAATCATCTAAGCTAAGCAAATAGAACAATTCTACAACAAAATCTGAAGTCTTCATGTCTCTTTATTGTCTCTTTATTGAGATTTTCAAAGTTCCCCCATACTTACTGATTCAGCTTTAGTTCTGGACCTTGGAAATGCTTGGAACCATTGTTTTTTTTTACTTACTCATATTTTTTATAATTAGTATTATAAATAATATTCAATATTTTAATTTTTTTTTGTTTTTTTTGTTTTTCTGCTCTCTTTAAATTATGTGCGTGTATGTACGTATGTGTATGCATAGGTATGCATGTGTATGAATTTGTGCATATATGTGTGTTTGTATGTATATATATATATATATATATATATATATATTTACATAAAGTATATATATATATGAATTTTTATTTATTTATTTTATTATTTCTCTTCATTTATTTTGTCATTTAAAATTATTTTTCAACAAAACTTTTCTTCACGTGTTTTCTATTAATTAATTTATCTGTTTATTTTATTCATTTAATTTTTAATATTATCAATTTCATTTTTTTTTCATATGTCTGAGCCCCTGTTTGATTGTATTTGTTTTGTCTTGTTGATACATTTAAAAAGTTACAAATAAAATATTAAAAAAATATATTTTATTTATTTTATTTATTTTATTTATTTTATTTATTTTATTTATTTTATTTATTTTAATTATTTAATTTGATTTGAATTGATTTGAATTGATCTGATTTAATTTAATTTGATTTGATTTAATTTAATTTAATTTAATTTAATTTAATAAAAAAAATATTTATTTTTTACCTGTTCCAAATAAACACATTTGTCCATGAGTTTAAAAAAAAATTGTTATCAGGGATTTTCCTAAAGTTTCTTCATCTTTGTGTGTTCCTCAGGAGATGGCCGTGCGCGCCCTGAAGCAGACGGGGAGCAGGAACATTGAAGCCGCTTTAGAGTACATCAGTAAAATGGGTTACCTGGACCCCCGCAATGAGCTCATCGTCCGTGTCATCAAGCAGACCTCACCAGGTATAAATTCAAACCCTTGCATACCTGTCTTTATTGTACCATAACACGACTCCACTAAGCGGTCTTGTTCTTTGTCTTGTAGGAAAAGCTGGCATGCCAAATTCAATGGACCACCGCCCCGCATTAGAGGTGTCAGGGGAGGCGGGTGGCATGCCTCCGTACCACCAGATGGGGGCTCCGATGTATGAAGGGGCAGCAGGATACGGCCCTGAGGGGGAGATGCCCAGACCTTACATGGGCGCTCCTCCTGTGATGAACTATATGATGCCCCCGTCTGGTGCAGCACAAGGCTCTGCCATGGGGAACCCGATGGGTCGACCTCCCAGCATGGGCACCTACCCCGCAGTGATGGCCCCTCAGAGCAACCAGGCCAACAACATGTACCCTCCAGGGGCCCCGCAGAAGGGCTACCCAGGCGGTATGGAGCAGCACGGCCCAATGATGAGCTACAACGTCCCCGGTCAGCCTCTGCAGCTCCAGCCTCAGCCACAAGGGGGCCCCGTCCCCGGTCCACACTATGACTACGGCCACGCCAGGCCCCACATGATGGAGCCGGCAGGTTATGGAGTGAAGAGGACCGCCTCCTTCCAGAATAAGATGGCGCCGCCCCCGATGGCACCTCCTGACAACTACGTCAACATGCAGGGGAAAGGATCCATGGGGCAGAATGGTCCAGGAGGAGGAGGAGGGGGTGGGTACCCAGCAAACCTGTACCTGCCGCCGCACTCCCACCCACGCCAAGCCAGCCCCACGTCCCACCAGGTCCACATGATGTCCCGCTCCCCAGGTGGGGTGGCAGCCATGGGGCCGGACTTCTCTGATATGCCTCAGGGCTTGATGACACCATCCAGAGCCAGTCTCAACCTAGACCTGTATGAGCACCACTGGGCGGGGCCTCCAGGTCCAGAAGGGGCCCCTCCAGCCAGGCAGCCACAGCCTCAGGGCCCATTCAGGGGGGAGGTGCGAGTTCCAAGCCGGACCAACTCCTTCAACAGTCGGTCTGCCGGTCCAAACGGAGTCCGACCTGCGATGGCGGCTCCACCTCCAGCCAGCAAACAGGACTCCTCGCTGGGCCCCCCAAACACCATCACGGCTGTAACCTCTCCCCCCATCCAGCAGCCGGTGAAGAGCATCCGTGTGATGAGACCCGAACCAAAGACCGCTGTGGGGCCGTGTCACCCCGGCTGGATGACGGCTCAGAGCCAGGAAGCAGCTGAGTCCTTGGGTTACATGCCCGAGGAGACCTACCCCCTCGAGCCGGCTCAGGAGCCACGCTGCCCTCCACCGCCTTACCCCAAAAACCTGCTCATGTCCGGGGCACCTAGTGAACCGGGGACCATGGAAGGAGCAGGAGCCATGTGTGGAGCTCCAGACCTCAGCAGCCCTGCCCACAGAAACACCCACGGCGGCAGTGGAGGGAGCGGGAAGGGCGAGGAGAGCCAGCAGGTGAAAGAGAAGACGAAGATGGGGAAGGGAGAGAAAGCAGTGAAGGACAAGAAGCAGATCCAGACGTCGCCCGTTCCTGTGAGGAAGAACGGACGTGACGAGGAGAAGAGGGAGTCACGCATCAAGACGTACTCGCCCTTTGCTTTTAAGTTCTACATGGAGCAGCACATAGAGAACGTGATGAAGACATACCAGCAGAAACTGAACCGCAGACTTCAGCTGGAGCAAGAGATGTCCAAGGTTAGAGAGCGAGCTAATTCATCATAAACTAACTTCTTTATTTATTTCACTTTAAACAAACTGACCTGAGGAAGTTGTTTCATTCTGTAACACCTGCTCACTCAGTGTGCAGGGGATTTCTAGATAATGCAAGAGAGTCCTGCAGGCTCTATGTGAGGATGCCATATATGGACTTCCTGTAATAGTGAAAATGAAAATAATAATAATCTTTATTTATAAAGCACTTTAAAACAGGGTTACAAAGTTTTTGAGAAATAAAAAAGAAACTAAAAGAGAAACATGATGAAAACTAATAACAGGAAATAAAGCAATGTTAGAAGAATAAAAACAACAAAAAGATTGAAGATTGAAGCAATCCAAATATCAGACTTACAATTTAAAAAATGCAAGATTTTAAGATATAAAATTATAAAATAAAAATGATTTAAATATAAAATTGAGATTAAATTATAAAATATAAAAATTGTTAGAATATAAAATCATAAATATATCAAATTATTAAAATATAGAATTCTAAAATACAGATTTATTTGAATATACAATTATTAGAATATAAAATTATAATATATCAAATTATTAAAATTATTAAAAATAAAATTATTAAATATAAAATTATAAAAATACAAAATTATTGGAATATAAAGTAATTAGAATATACAAAATTAAAATATATAAAATTATTAAAATGATAAAATAAAGAGTTATAGAATGCAAAATTATTAGAATATGAAATTATCAAAAATATTAAAATGTAAAATTATAAAATGAAATAAAACATCCTGCCGTCACTGCTGCCCTTGCCTCATCTTGAAAGAGCAAAAAAAGCAGCAAATCTTCAATTTAGGAAGCTGGAAGTGGCAAATTTTTTTAATATTTCTGCTTCAAATATGACACATGATTACTTTATTATTAAAACAGTTGTTTATGCTTTTTGAATTAGCTAACTCTTTCATATAGTAATCCTTGCAGCTCTATATTTGAAAAACTTCATTCTAATTCTTAGCTTCAGTGGAAAATGTGGAAAACAGGAATTAAAGGAGCAACCAGGTGGGATTTATATGTTTCAGTCCGTTAAGTGTGTGAACTGAACGGACTAAACAAACATTTTCCCAAAGATCATCAGATATCAGATTTTGTGCATTTCAGGAATTATAAAAAACAACTTCAGAGACCACAACAAACTGGAGATCAAGTTGAAAACACAGCTGGTATGTTTACTTTGTCTCTGACTCTTCTTATGTAAGCCTCTCTGTTATGTAAGTGACAACATATTTCCTAGAAACAGACAAGTTTACACAAAATGCTCTAAATATAATATTTGTTAATCACGAAGTCCTCTGAGACTCAGATCTTCTATCTGAGGGAGACTCTGCCAAGAAAGCACAGAGGTCAAGGTGGAACATGTGGGCGGATATTTTTAAACTTTCAGGGACATTTTAAACATCGTAGAGAAGCTGTGTGACATTCAGTTTGATCAGTAATCACAGCTAAGTGTTCACTGTGGAGGTTATCCAGTCTGAAGCACGTTTGAGGTCTTAGTTTGAGGTCTTAGTTTGAGGTCTTAGTTTGAGGTCTTAGTTTGAGGTCTTAGTTTGAGGTCTTAGTTTGAGGTCTTAGTTTGAGGTCTTAGTTTGAGGTCTTAGTTTGAGGTCTTGAGGAGAGGGAATTAAAGCAGTGACTGTCTTTAGCTGGAAAATCATTCTACAAACTCTGACATGCTTTGGAAAACAGTCAGGGGTGATGTTCCTGGATTAGTTCTTGTTCCTGTATGAGATGATAATGAGTTTTTAAGTGATGTCCGTGAGCTCGTCATGCAGAGAATTCTCCTCCAGGACTTTGTTTCAGACAGTGGGACCTTTGTGCAGGAGCATGAGTCAGTGAGTTCACACTTGTGTTTGTACGGGCTTGTCCTGAGTCAAGACTTTGGCCTTTTGCCCTTTGACCCCTCAGAGAAGAAGGTTTTTAAAAGAGGAGAAAACATACCAACGCTAAGAGGCTCAATTTAAGAAAGATTAGGGCAGCGAGTTCAACACATGTCAAACTAACATGTCTGACAGTCATCTCACCATCTTTCCTCCTCCTCTCCAGGCCGGCCTATCAGAAGCAGAGCAGGAGCAGATGAGGAAGATGCTGAACCAGAAAGAGTCCAACTACAACAGGCTCCGCCGCGCCAAGATGGACAAGTCCATGTTTGTGAAGATCAAGACGCTGGGCATCGGAGCCTTCGGGGAAGTGTGTCTAACTCGTAAAGTGGACACTGGAGCACTTTACGCCATGAAGACTCTACGCAAGAAAGACGTCCTCAACCGCAACCAGGTAACAGAACACACAGAGGATATGCTGTTCATATAAAAACTGGAGATCAGATGAAGCTACTTTAAGGTTTCAGGGGGAGCACAGAGTTGTAAAGCCCTCAGAGGCTGAAAAACAATAATACAAGGTCATGTTTTGGAACATTTAATGAAATTGCATTGATAAAACAATTCTGTCTTGCTTTAAATTCATAGATATTGATAGTTTTAAGTGAGTGTTGTTCACTCTGGAGGCAGAGAACGAGCGCTCACAATCAAGGAGGATCTGAGAGGTACCGAGTGCTGTGTTTACTGCAGCTGAATCAGGTTAAGGGCATCCTACAGACATTCAGCTTGTGGCTTATGCATCTAATCCAGAGGTAGTAAGTGGTGCCTGTGAAGTCAGCTGTTGTGAACATTTGAAGGAGTTTTATGAACGAATCAGGACAGATCACAAGTTCACTTTTAGTGCTTCTTTACCCTTAGACATTTTACTTTAGGGGATCTTCCCTGAATCCTTTAGACACATTCTCCTTCAGCAGCTTCACCGGCTACCAGTCAAAAATTGCATCAATTTCAAGATTCTGCTCCACACCTTTAAATCCATCCATAACCTCCTTCCTCCATACCTCTCTGAAAATCTGCACATCAACACACCAAGCTGCACTCTCAGGTCCTCCTCCTTCATTCACCTCCCTACACCAACCGCCTGCTTGACCACCATGGGGTCCAGAGCCTTCAGCCGCTCTGCCCCCTGCCTCTGGAACTCCCTCCCACCAGACATCCATAACATCGACTCTCTTTCTATTATTAAATCCTGTCTCAAAACACATCTTTTTAAACTGTCATTCACTCTGATTACACATCCTCACAGCTCTTTATCTTATCCTGTTCTTTTTTTTTATTTATTATTTACATGCATCATGTCTTGATTTTATCAGCCTCATTCTTATATGGCTCTTTTTGAAAATCTCAGCCCTGTACGGTGAGCTTGAGTGCTCTGAAAGGCGCCTTTAAATAAATATATTATTGTTATTATATTCAGCTGACAGGTTGTAGAGTTAAGTGTGTTTCTATGTTTTCAGATGCAGATTTTCTTGGCTTTTACATTTAAAATCTGTCTATGATTCAATAGCAGAATGCAGTGATTCATGTAGTGTAGTAAATGTCTGATTGAGGGTGAGGAGGCTCTTCTGAAAACAAATATAAGTGCAGCTAAAAGCATGAATGAGTTCATTTTAGCCCATGTGAACTGGCTCGACACTGTTTTGGGGTTTTTCATTAATGAATCATCTTTAAGCTGATGATGATTCAGTGTCATGAAAATGTCTCCTTGTTGCAGGTCGCCCACGTGAAAGCAGAGCGAGACATCCTGGCAGAGGCAGACAACGAGTGGGTGGTGCGCCTCTACTACTCCTTTCAGGACCGGGACAGCCTCTACTTCGTCATGGACTACATCCCGGGAGGGGACATGATGAGCCTGCTGATAAGGATGGGCGTCTTCCCCGAACCTCTGGCTCGTTTCTACATCGCCGAGCTGACGCTGGCCATCGAGAGCGTCCACAAGATGGGCTTCATTCACCGAGACATCAAGCCTGACAACATCCTCATCGACCTGGACGGACACATCAAGCTGACTGACTTTGGTTTGTGCACGGGTTTCCGCTGGACGCACAACTCCAAGTACTACCAGAAAGGTGAGGGGGGTGGGATCGCACCCAGAGTGTTTGAACTAGCAGAGGCACATTCACAGGATTTAAGACGGTTTAAAAGAGATGCTGAGGGGATTTAAATTCATTTTACACAAAGAAAAGTGACAGTTGGAGCTTTTTCTCAAACTATCGTTCACTTTCACTTTCACATTTAATGATTAATAGTCTTTCATTTATGTAATATTTATGTTATTGGACCCTGAAGCTCATAAAAAAAGGTTAAAGGTTGATCTTCAGACATATTCAAATCACTTTCTTTTGATTCAGAGTGTAACCTCTCCTATTATCCATCTAATACCGGTTCTACTGTCATGTTGTGTTGCTTGCATGGAGGATAACATAATGCCCCCCTTCCTCTCTCTCCAGGGAGTCACGTCAGACAGGACAGCATGGAGCCCAGTGACTTCTGGGACGACGTCTCAAACTGCCGCTGCGGCGATCGGCTGATGACGCTCGAGCAGCGCGCCAACCGGCAGCACCAGCGCTGCCTGGCTCACTCCCTGGTGGGAACACCAAACTACATCGCGCCAGAGGTGCTGCTGCGCAAAGGTAGGAGAGAGAGAGAGAATATGAAGGATCACTGTTGAATGATATGTATTGGCTTATAGGCTTGGAGCCAGGTCCAGCCCTCAGGATGTTTTTTGCTACCTTTTTTTCACTAGTATTTCCAGTTAGCTTATACCTTGGGCCATCTCAAGATGATAATGAGCACTCTGGAGGGGCCAAAAATCCCTTTTTTGAAAATGCTCCTGGCATGATAATGTAAATCTAGAAAACAAGGTGTTAAAATTGCATTCTTTGATATCCAAGTATGTGATCTGGCATAGAATATCCTGACACATAGGGGGACGTGGCAAAATAAGATTCTGGTGCTTGCTGATTTTAGATTTCAAAATATCATCCACAAAATACACAACAAGACTTTAAAGATAGCATGTTGGATGAAATCTCATACGAAAGGGTCACTTTTGAGCATTATAAGGTCAAAGTCACTGCCTCACTTTGTAAGCTTCAATTAGGGCTCTAGATGACCTCTGTATCTCAAATATTAAACGTCCTGTGGCCATAAATACTTCAACATACCCCAAGTCAGAGAGACCAGAATTTTCAGTTTCCAGCATTCCAGATGGAGGTTAGCCTGTTACCTGAATCTAATACTGCCTTCATATATTCTGCTTCTGCTGCTATGGGTAGGTGGGTAACATAACAAGTGATTGATACAGTAGGACTACAAATGCTTTAAACTAGAGTAAAATATATTTTTTGAATATTTACAATGGAGAAATCAGTGCACACAAGCAGTGTTCAGTAACACCTCAGGCTGTAACCTCTGAGGAGGCTGTACCCAGCATTTTTGAATCCTTCCAAGTCAAATTATTTCATCCTTTTTTTTAAATTGACAAACAAAATGACTATTTGTATGGTTTCCCCTTCTTTGATTTCATGCCTCATGTCATTGGTCCACTACGACAGCAGGAACAGGTAGAAAGATGCTGCAGCTTTGTGTAGGGCTCCATCATAGACAGGTCACAAGGAGTTTGTGTCAATGAGAGAAACTGATCAGTTCATGGTTTGAAAAAAGAGTTCATACAAATGTCATTGAGGATTAAATGAAGGGGAAGACGGACTAGATGTCTCTGCAAATTCTCACAATGCCGTATTTTTCTGCATGCTCATAAAGAAACAGACACTAACACATTCATCTAATATTCATCTGTTGCTCAGGCTACACCCAGCTGTGTGACTGGTGGAGCGTGGGAGTGATCCTCTTTGAGATGTTGGTGGGACAGCCGCCCTTCCTCGCCCCGACGCCCACCGAGACTCAGATTAAGGTCAGTGAAAAGAGAAGCAATGCAAGCCGCTTCAATGTGGGAATGAAAACATTGATCAACGGATGGATCAATGTCAGCCCGGCGTCCCTGGATCAGACACTTTTGATCCGTCTGCCCACCTCTTTTCTGTGCAGCTGAATGTGAACTCAGTCAGCACGTTTGAATCATATCACCGGGAGCTCTGCAGGGTTTTCTGCTTTTGTTCACTTTGTTTGGCCGGGTGAGAGCAAGGCCTTCTGAAATCAGTCGGCACCAAATAACTGCACAACAAAATCGTGAGTCTGAGTAACTCATTAAAGAGTGCGAGGGAACAAAATCTGAGAGAACTCAACATCACAGCGCTCAGCTTAGATACTTTCTCTGTCACTTCTCTTTGAAACAAACTTTAACTTGGATTAAAACCTGAGGTATAGTAGCCTGAGTTGTGCAGCCTTGTTACCATCCCATAATTGGCTCTCTTTATGTTTATGTTTAATTGTATAAAAACAAAACCAGCTGAAATAAAGTCTTTGCTTAGATTTAAAAAGCTGCTGGAAAATAACTTTGAAGAAATAACTTCCCAGGTATCCTTATTATCCTCCTTTTTTCCCATAAAATGAACAATTTAGGAAAAATAGGAGAAATAATGTGTTTCCAAATGTTCATTTCATAACAGTAATTTAATAATAATAATAATAATAACTTTTATTTATACAGCACCCTCTAAAACACATGTTTACAAAGTGCTTTGACAAACATAAACATAATTTAGGAGGCTGTCAGAATAAACCTTAACAGACAGACAGGTGTCAAGCAGTGTGGAAAAAAAGAAGCAGACATTTTTTTTAAGTTAAAAGGAATAAATCAAATGAAACAGAATAAAGTGATGACACAGGAGACCAATAAATCTGTGTTGGAGGTTTAAAAAAGCATTAAAGGAGAGTAAAAAGATTTTAAGAAGAAGACAACATCACATCAGAGAAAATAGAAAAGGATAGATTTAAATTCTAAATGTAATAATTAAACAATAAATTGTCAGAATAAATACATTCAAATAAAAAGCAATTAAAAAGGTGATGTCACATAAAAGCACGTCTGTAAAAGTGAGTTTTAAGCAAAGATTTAAAAGATGTCACATGCTAATGACAGACCCTCTTTAGTCCCGTCTGCTGCACACGACTACTGCATCAGGCAGAGGCTGATATTGTGTTCATGCAAAGATGGTCTTGCAGTAACTGATCTACAGTTGCAGGTCCTCCTTGTGTAGAGGAGGCTTTCAGTCCCTTACTCCAAGAACGAGCGGGTTGAATGAAGAGGATAGATCTCCATCAAGGCCAATAGGAGTCCAGCTTTTTAAGATATAAGTAACCAGAACATATATCTGGGCATATTTCCAGGACAATATGTGTTATTTCATTCTGAATTTACAAGATTTTACATTATTAAGTTCATTTTTTACATTTTAAAAAATCTGAAAAAAGATCACAAAACGCCTTAAAATATTTATTAATAATAATTAATGTGACTGATTGATTGATTGTTTACTTTTGTACAAAACATAATTTACAGCAGTTTCTTGTCAGTTATAAAAAACTGCATATTTACAGGAACTTACTAAATGTTTAGTTGTCTAAATTCAAATCAGGTTTTTAACATTTGCAGATGAGATAACTGTAACTCCCCCCTCTCTCCTCTGCAGGTGATAAACTGGGAGAGCACTCTGCAGGTCCCCGCTCAGGTCAAACTGAGTCCTGAATCCATTGACATCATCGGTCGCCTCTGCTGCTCAGCCGAAGAGCGTCTGGGAGCAAACGGCGCCGGTGAGATAAAGTCCCACCCCTTCTTCACCCAGATGGACTTCTCCAGCAATCTACGGCAGCAACCGGCGCCCTACAGACCCAAGATCGCCCACCCGATGGACACGTCCAACTTTGACCCCGTGGAGGAGGAGGGGGGTCCTGGAGCGTGGAGCGACAGCGGGGACAGCACCCGGGCCCTGGACTTGCTCTGCTCGCCACACGGGAAGCACCCGGAGCACGCGTTCTACGAGTTCACCTTCCGCAGATTCTTCGACGACCACGGCTGCCCCTTCCGCTACCCTAAACCGCCCGAGAGCTGCGAGGGGCCGCAGAGCATCGCCGGAGCCGCCTGCATGGGCCCAGACGAAGAAGACGAACAGGAAGAGGAGGAGGACGAGGAGGAGGATATGGAGGAGGAGGGAGAGCAGGGGGAGGGGTGTGAGCCGGTGTATGTCTGAGCGGCGTTTGATGATGACCGCTGACTTTAACTCACCTCAGCTCAGGACGCTCCCACCTGCTCTCCTCTCTGTCTGTGTGTAGACGCTGCTCAGGTGTGTCTGTGTGTGTTCAGGCAGATCTGGCGTGTGCAGGACTGACGAACATCGCCACCTTGTGGACTCTATAGCTCGTCCACAATGATTTCGAACACAAATCTCCCAATGACCCGGGACCAAGAAGCAACACCGACTGTCTGCGGTGACGCTTTTGCGGATACGAGGTTAAAAACTGCACAGGTCTCAAAACGAAACCTGATATTCTCTGGAACGTACGGACGTCTGGAGAACAGATATCTGATTCAGACCGCTCCTGGTTTCCTCCAGCGCTTCCTCGTCCCATTCCTTCCACCCTCGTGTCTTACAGACGACTGAAACACCTCGGCAATCCTTGATCTTTTAAAAAAAAACAGGAGCCACTTCCTGTTTCACCTGAGCTGCTTTACACTCAGTATTGGACACGGTGGAGTGAGGAGTGGAACATGTTCATCGTGAGGGAAGGGGAGGGTTGGGGGACTGAATAAGCAACACGTCTCTTTCACAGCTGCTGCAAAATAAGCTACAAAGACACATGCATGCACGTGCACACATTCACATGATTACCCTGTATAGGTGGTGCACAGCAGTCCTAGAGGACAAGGTGTGTGTCTCTGCAGGGAGACGTCTTTATCCATGTCATTGGAAGTTTGCTCAGACGACATTCAAACAGTGACACACTCAGTGTTTGACTTCCATGTCGTGGTGCGAGAGGAGACGCGTCCCGTTTGGCAGCATCAGGTTATGTTTTTGATATATTTCTTTTGTTTTCAGTTTGAATTTATCGACTTTAACAAATCAGATTGAAGAAGTCTATTTAACCAAAAACTGTTTCCATAGCTGTTCATATGTGCCAACTGTAGTCCAGTTTGATGTTTGTCCTAAAAGGTGGAGCCGGATTCTTCTTCTTCTTCCCTCAGAGGTTGCTGTTACAAACAAACCTTGTGTTGGAGAGATGTTTTGTGTTACTGAAACTCAGCTCAAAAAAGTCAGCATGAATTCATGTTTCAGGCAAATCCAAATCAATGTTAGAAGCCTGGATGTTTAGATTAACATGCAGAATCATGTTTGCCAGGAGGAGCACCTCTGCACAGATGCTCTGGTTTTTAAATGTGCAGAAAGCATCATTTGCAAATAATGAACAAATGCAAACAGGCTGGACTGTCGGTCTTAAAAACAGGACCTACCCGCCTCAGAACAAAGATTCTCTGACACTCAAATCTTGCAGAGAAGGTAGACTTTTAATTGGTGCATGTGTTGAATTTCTACTCAAGCATTGCATCAGATGAACGTCGTCTTTGTTTACTGCACATGCTCCCTGATGCTGACAGAAACCAGAGCCAGACCTGGACCGGGGTCCTTTGGGACTGAATCACTTCCTGACTTGAGTATCAAAGCTCACACATTCACCCCCCGAGGTGCACGGTGTTCACGGCTATTTTGCAAAGATGAGTCCTGAAACGTAACCCCGCCTCCCGTGACGTCTGGAGGCGGATCACAAAGCAACATGTTCTTACAACAACAACAACAAACGTGTGATAGTATGACTATGTGCAATACAAAAATACATTATATATAGTTTTCTAAACACTTAATATCCTGTTTTTGTACTGAAATGTACAAATATATTGGTTTATATATATTTTCTTTTTCAGTTACAACATGCTGCTTATTATTGTGGTTAATATTATTTACATTATTATTATAATTGTTACATTTGTACCTGTTGTTTTTCTTGTGTTGTGGCTTAAAGAAGTGTTGCCATGTGTGCCTGGGTTTGAACGCAATGAGCTGTGTGCCTTTTCTAATTGAATGTCGGCGTGCGTGTCGCCGCTCTGTGACGAAGGAGACGACGGTGATTGATGATGACGAGCGGCGTTTTGCAGAATTATGGATGGTGGCGTCCCTCGCCCTCCTGCAGACGGGCTGGTCCTGGCTGCAGGAGAGGGGAGGGGCTTAAAGGAGGGGTGGGTTTTAGAATAAAGGATGAAACAGGAGTTACTCAGACGATGAGGAGCGAGGCAGGTCGACTTCAGGAGATGTAATCTGATAAACGAATAGCTTTCAAACTTCAACGACGTGTAAGTGTTTGGTACATTTTCCTTATTTATCCGAAATGACCACAAGTTTGAGTGTCGTGTTGACTCTGTGCCATGTTCACTATCACCCCGTATCTCTTTGCTTTATGACAATCAAACAATAATAAGCGCTCCCTGTGAGTCGTGATGAGCTGTCTGCTCGTCTCAGCAGCTCCTACAGTATTTTGGAATCGACTGCGGACGCCATGAGAGTCAGAGCCGCTCTGGTTCTCTGACGTGTAACTGGCTGAATGATTGAACATGTGTGGATAAGATTTGTTACAAAAGATTTTCTTGTTTTTTTATTTTTTGCTTGACAATGTATTGAACGGTTGTTTTTTTCTCTGTACATGTGCCTTGTGTTCTTATATGAGCAGCACAATCTTAACGGATTGCTTTCTTCCTGTTATCTCTTCTCACAGACCTCTTGTACCTGTTCTTACTCTTGATCCAGGCGTGCTTCACATTCACACTCGCTTTGACTACATGCAGCAACAACCCTGATCTTATCCTAGTCTTAGAGTGACAGCCCTTAGATTAAGATGAGGTAGAAGTTGAAGGAAGTTCAGGAGAAGTTGCAACAAAGACCTGCAGACATGTAGAGCTGAACTGTTGCTGCTTTCAGTTCCTTATTTATGAACCCCAATCCAAAGAAGGTGAAAAGAAATAGTGCTAATCTTTCTTACATACACCGATCAGCCATCCACTGGACCCCTTAAGGTGTGCTGTGGTTTCTTGCACCAAGTCCTGGAAGTTGTGAGGACGGCCTCCATGGATCAGACTTGGTTTATCAGAACATCCCACAGATGCTCAACTGGATTGAGATCTAGGGGAATTTTGGAGACCAAGTAAACACTACCATGATCCTCCAGTCCTCCTCCTCCTTCCATTGCTCCGTGTGATCCAGTTTTGATGCTCACCTGCACCTCGAACGGGGTATCCTGTGATGAGCCTTGGCAGCTGGTTTTCCTTCCTTGGACTACAGTAGTCCAAGGGTTAGGGTTAGGGTTAGGGCTCTCATGGAGCATGTTCCTCTGACCTCTGATCACATGATGCTCGATAAACCTCGTCATGATTCTCTGAAGCACGAACTGATGCTCACCTGCACCTCAAACAGGGTTTCCTGTTTGAGCCTTGGCACCTGGTTTTCCTTCCTTGGACTACTCTTGCTAGACACAGACCACAGCAGAGTGAGAACGCCCCACATGAGCTGCATTCTTGGAGATGCTCTGACTCAGGTGTCACAGTTTGGCTCAGGTCAGAGTCGCTCACATCCTGATGCTTGCTTCTTTTTCCTGCTTCTGACACATCAAGGAGAAGAAAGGTTCACATACTCCCTAACATATCCCACCTACTGACAGGTGGTACCAACATAATCAGTGTTATTCACTTCCTCTATCAGTGTTCATGATTTTATGGCTGATTGGTGTATGCTCAACTCAAAGCAGTACAAAAATATGGGATAACTACTAGAGCTCTCTTTCTGACATTGACTCCAGCAAACTTTAAAACATCGTCCAGCGTCTCCTTGATTAAGAAGACATTTTTGTACTGATGGTTCAAACAGAAGGAGCAATTTGAAGACAGAAATTTGAGCTGCATTTTTCACCTTTAATACATTTTTTAGATGAAACAATGAATAAATGAATCGTGAAGATGATTTGCAGATTGCTTAACTCTGCAAATTATTATCTGCAACTTTGAACAAGATGATATAATAAATGCAAAGTGGCTTTTCCTCTTCATGTCACTTAAAAATCCAGTTTAATCAGCACTTTCATTTGGCTCAGTGTTTCAGGGATTGAAGGTCTTATCTTCTGCTTCTGTTTGATAGAAGTGGATTGTCCAAGAACATACTGACATATGTGGTGCAACAATACATATGAGTGTGTTTCATGGTGGCCCAAACTCGTCTGCTGCATGTA
Organism: Notolabrus celidotus; assembly: GCF_009762535.1. Classification (NCBI taxonomy): domain Eukaryota; kingdom Metazoa; phylum Chordata; class Actinopteri; order Labriformes; family Labridae; genus Notolabrus; species Notolabrus celidotus. The sequence goes on along the minus strand of NC_048281.1, from coordinate 32,344,233 downwards.
AACAAAGCCAGCGTTTCCTGTGAGCCGCCTGAATCAATCAAATCCGTCTCTTACAAAGCCGCCCGTCTTGAGCCTGACTCGAGGATCCGTTCTTGAGATTAAGGCCGAGACGGTTTCACTCCTTCTCTCTCTCAGTATTCGGTTGTTCCAGACTTACCTTCACTTCTCTGAACCTCTCAGTGACCGTGTTGCCATCGACCAGGACATGAAAAATAGCTTTATAAAGAGTGTGTGAGGTGTGTTTTCTGGATGTGTTTTTTTTTCTCTGTTTCTAAAGTTAGAGAGTGATGACTGACAATCTTTGACTGACTTGATATCTGATTTCTTGGCGAGACTTCGTTGTGTATTCTTTTCATTTTGTATTTCTACTCTAAGGAGGATTCTCCTTGATGTATGATACAATCCTGTTACTCTTGCATTTATATTTATACAGATATACATATTTTTTGTATCTTTTTTCCCCTTTTTTTTCAATTTCCCCTGTGCTAATGTTCAAAAAAATCCATGTCTACGCAGTATTATTGATGTAATGTGACGTCAGCATGATGTCAGCGATCTCTTTTTTTACATTCATGTATGAACTGAGAGTTTGTAAAAATGCTTTCACAGTCTTTGTGTGTAAAATGTATGTATAAATTAAATTAACCAACTTTGACTCGTGCTTCACTTCATTGTGTTCATGTGTGAGTGGAAGACTTCTCTCTTTGTCAATTGGACTTTTTTATAGTCCTTGTAGCGCGAATGTAAGATTGTCTATTGAATTTAATAAAATAAGTTTGTAGTTAAATGATATTGTAAAAATGTGAAACACACAAAGTAAAATCTTGGTGTGGTAAAAAATGATTCAGTTTTGTCAGACACAACATTTAATAATATTTGTAAAGAAACTCTAGAATCAAATCTCAAGTGTCTTCATAAACATTTCAGAGCTACCTTACTTAAATATTTACTTGTTAAGCTACTTAATTCTCCAATATCTTACTTTTTATTCAAACACATTCACATAAATCAATAAATTAGACTATTTAAAATGTTTAAAGCAACCGTGCTTTATAGAAGTAATTAGAACTTGCTGCATTTTAACCAAATAATCAATCAGACTTTATTTGTGAAGCGCTTTTCATAGAATGATATAGTAACACAAAGTGCTGTACTTAAAAAAAGGTTTAAAAAATATAATAAATAAAAAATACAATAAATAAAGAAGACCCATCCCAATCCCAACCCCAGCCAGGACCCCAAACCCACCCAAAAAATAATGGTAATAAAAACAAATAAAATAAGAAGTTGCTGAACGAACTGAAGAAACACTGGTGATAAAATAAGATTTTAAAACTCACCAAAATAAAATGAATTACTAAGATAAAGAAACACTAAAATATCAAACCAATGAAATAAACTAAGATGCTACACTAAAAGTAATTACAGCAAAGTAAAACAGTAAGAAATATTAAAATGCTGAGTGGTAATCTGTAAATATCATAAAATTATTAGAAGAATAAATCCACAATAAATGAAACAAAACTAAATGGCTTCATTTAGCTGGTCTGCAGAAAATGTGCCTACATAGGAAGGCTGTGTTTCCTGTGCTGTTATGAATGAACCTGCTGCTACTGATGCTTTTGATAATTAACTGTTCACTAACCTAAACTTAGGAGTCATCAGGCAAAAAGAAAGGCAGAAAACTCATTACATTTTATATTTTCAAGATTTTATTTCAAATTTAGCTACTATTTTTGTTGATACATTTTTACTACAATGGGTAAAATGAACTATTTTTAGAAAACTTGAAAAGAAAACATTCTGGAGGACATCTCACGACCCCTCATTTGTGTCTCTCAACCCCCTAAGGGGTGCCAACCATAGACTGTATATAAGTGAGGCTGCCACAAAAACTGCTCCCCCTAGTGTCTGGCTGCAGTATAGGTCAAAAACTCTGTCTTCCCCATTCATTTGAATAGAACTGCGGTCAAACTTTGAAAAATAAATACATGTGGTACGAATGTTTCTCCCATCCGTATGCTGTGGTGATATGTAGTTATTATTTGACTGTTTTGTGTTCAAGGCCTCTTTTTTCTGAAAAGTTTCTTTTTCGTTAGTTATTAGAGTTTAAAAACCTAAGAGGGTTATTTCCAATAATCACATCTACTTTAACTTATTTTATAAAATAATTTTAAAAATATTACATTTTTGCAGATGTCTAACGTTGACATTAAAAATGTAACGGTACAGAGTATCAACATTTAAATCTGCTGAACTCTTTAAGGACTCAAAATGAGGATGATTGTCCAGAGTCAAAGCATCAACAAAAATAATGTTCAGTTGCAAAGACCCTACTGTCTCTGCAGCTTGTTGAAACACAACAACACAATAACTGATCTAAATATAAGTAATGCCTCTGACATGGCAAATAGCCAATCATGTTTAAGAATTTCAGGGTGGCCACTGGGGTGGCCAATCAGTTTTCAGAGGTGGCCATGGCCACCCCTGGCTCCGCCACTGAGTCTATGGTCCTGACCCACACTTTGGGAGCCCCTGGTCTATGCCACCCCAGTTGAGAAAGTCTAGACACGCCCCTGGAGAGCAGGACTTTTGCTTGTATTATCACTTTATATTTTACAATCTGAACACTTTACACCATCAAGCAGGAGTTATACAAAACCTTAGACAGAATATTAAACATATCTTCTATTCTGGATAACCTAACCCACTATCTCTGCCACTCTGAGTTTGATAGATCTGAACCAGGTTTAGGTTTACCCTGGTTTAGGTTTACCCTGCAGGGTACCAGCAGCCTGTACTCCCAGAATGCAGAGCGCATGGCGCGTCATTGGAGAGGGACGATGATGGCGGCGGTCGGTGCACCAGAAGTGATCACACAGCTGGAAAGCGCTGCCAAAGTTTTAATGGTGAGAGATTTCAGGTTCATATCCCTCCATGAGTCCTGGGGGGGAGGCTGGTCTGTGGGGTACCTGTGTGTAGAGGATCAGGTCTGGAGGACTTGGTCTCTTCTTCCTGGGTTTTGTTTCCTAATGTGTTTGAGTTTTACCAACTGAGCGATGCGTGGCGCCTTCTCTTCACCTCTCTCTCTCTCCATCCTGCAACAAATCTCCTTCTCCCTCTCTCCTCGGATCTCTCCATCCTCCTCCTTTAGACCCCATCATCACCCCTAAATGTTAGCCTTCATTCGGACTCAGTCCAGGAACTTCCCCGGCTCCTCTTCAGCCGCTACATCAAGTTTGATTTCAGTCCGGAGACAGTTGGAGCATCACGGTGGTGTTGATCCAGCTTTAGCTCCTCTGTTCTCCCTGAAACACAGATTTAAATCAGCATTAAGTCCTCTTCCCTGGGTCTGTACCCCCCTCCAGACTACAGGAGACATGATAACAACACAGCAGCTAGGAGCAAGAGGCTAACCATGTGGAGCCCATGAGTCACTGTGTTGGAGGACTCAGCTAGCTACAGGCTGGGTCTGCTTTCTGCCATTTTGCTTTCCTTGGTGTCTCTTTCTGTCAGATATTTCTCTCTTTAATGTTTAAAAACAACATTAATAACTTGTTTTGGTGCTGAAGTTAACACCACGTGCTTCACCCTCACACTGGAACCAGCAGGTGTTCTCTGGGTGAGGTGTTAGCTGTGTCTGGACCTGTTGTAGGTTGTATTAATCATGATGTATCTAAAGTTATGATTCAAGGTTAGACAGATATTTAACACATCAACACAAAGCTCTTCGTGTGATTAAGACTGTATGTGTATTTAATGTGTGGTGTAGTAGTAGTCACATTAATTTGACCACTATAATAAGATGGTTTTACCTGTTTGAGGTGGATTTTGTAACATTATGAAACACTGTTTTTGATTTGTGCACCGACAGGGATCAGCTGCAGTCCCCAAAACATCCATTGACATTCATTTTGACACCATAAGAGTATACCAGACTTTAAAATTCTGCATTACAGTTACAAAACTTATACCTGAACACATGTAGTGGTAACAATTAAGATTGAAACTCTGTAAAGTTCCAGATAAAACAAATACAAAGTGTTGTTTACCTGCTGGAATAAGGCGACAGTTCAATTTTATTCGATTTGGCTGAATGAATCAGTGTAGTTTAGTGCTGTGTAGTAGTATTCTGTCATAGGGATGGATGTTTGTACTAATAAATACACTATATTACCAAAAGTATTCGCTCACCCATCCAAATGATCAGAATCAGGTGTCCTAATCACTTGGCCTGGCCACAGGTGTATAAAATCAAGCACCTAGGCATGCAGACTGTTTTTACAAACATCTGTGAAAGAATGGGTCGCTCTCAGGAGCTCAGTGAGTTCCAGCGTGGAACTGTCATAGGATGCCACCTGTGCAACAAATCCAGTGGTGAAATTTCCTCGGTCTTAAATATTCCACAGTCAACTGTCAGCTTTATTATAAGAAAATGGAAGAGTTTGGGAACAACAGCAACTCAGCCACAAAGTGGTAGGCCATATAAACTGACGGAGAGGGGTCAGCGGAGACGCGTTCTCTGGAGTGATGAATCACGCTTTTCCATCTGGCAATCTGATAGACGAGTCTGGGTTTGGAGGTTGCCAGGAGAACGGTACATTTCGGACTGCATTGTGCCAAGTGTGAAATTTGGTGAAGGAGGAATTATGGTGTGGGGTTGTTTTTCAGGAGCTGGGCTTGGCCCCTTAGTTCCAGTGAAAGGAACTTTGAATGCCTCAGGATACCAAACCATTTTGGACAATTCCATTCTCCCAACCTTGTGGGAACAGTTTGGAGCGGGCCCCTTCCTCTTCCAACATGACTGTGCACCAGTGCACACAGGAAGGTCCATAAAGACATGGATGACAGAGTCTGGTGTGGATGAACTTGACTGGCCTGCACAGAGTCCTGACCTGAACCCGATAGAACACCTTTGGGATGAATTAGAGCGGAGACTGAGAGCCAGGCCTTCTCGACCAACATCAGTGTGTGACCTCACCAATGCGCTTTTGGAAGAATGGTCAAAAATTCCTATAAACACACTCCTCAACCTTGTGGACAGCCTTCCCAGAGGAGTTGAAGCTGTAATAGCTGCAAAAAGTGGACCGACATCATATTGAACCCTATGGGTTAGGAATGGGATGGCACTTAAGTTCATATGTGAGTCAAGGCAGGTGAGCGAATACTTTTGGTAATATAGTGTATATCCTTATTGATGAGAATAAACTAGGGATGCACCGATCCGATCCTGGTATCGGATATCGGCTAGATCGGACTCAAAAAGCTAGATCGGATATCGGTGACAAGGGCCAGATATAAAGCGCCGATCCATATGGCAGATCTATTCATCTCAGTTCTATGCTATTGGTTATGCAGATTAACTCACTAGTCTGCTGGTATACATTCATAATCTCTTGAATACTGTCAGTTTAAAAATGTTCATTTTATTTTGGTTTACAAAGTCAGAAAAGCCTGAAGTTGCCAAAACATGATTCTATCCTCACATTAAAGGCTCTGTGAGGAGTTTTGAACTGGCTGAGAAACAGACTGAAAATGATACTGATGCCTCTTTATGACCTTCAATAGCAAACAAGTCCATCAGCAACAACACTGACACCTTCTCTGTGGTCATTTTTTAATGACCACAGAGAAGGTATTTGTATTTCCCTCATTTACAGCCCTCCTGGGATCCCTGAACAATGTCTGTGTATTTTGTCTCCTCCTCTCTATTCTTCATGTAATCATGTCTGTATGATAAACAGCAACATGTATCAGCTGTAGATTAACATAACACGCTCTGAATCGCTGTGAAAAAGTAAACAGAGAACGTAGAGGGGCCAGTTTTGATGGCAGACCACACTGCACTCATATCAGAGTATTGCTGCGAGACAGACACATCAACGCACAAGTATGTGGTGCTCAAGTCGGCGTCGACCACTGCTGCGTAGGGTCGATGCAGAAATATAAATCAGGCTTTAGAGTGATTGAGGTTGAACTCTTTCTGTCGGACGACCATCATCTACTGGAATATCAGGGTTGAAAATAGTTGATGAACACTTGTTGCTGAAAGAGAACATCATTGCTCATTTGGAGTTTGCTCTCTCTGGCGGCTTGATGGTCCCAAAAGACGTGTTCCTTTTACCTCAGCTTTTGTCTCCTCCAGCTTTTGCTCAGCTATGTTTCAGCTAGTCTTTAAGATTCCCTGCTTGTTTTGTTTTGATGCCAGATAATTAATACAGTAGGATTACAGGACCATATTTGTTGAACACAGTGAGATAGATGAGAGTGATGAGGTCTGTCCTGAACAGTAACAGTCTGCTGAAATACGCTTAAACACTTCACTCAGAGACTCAGGTGATAATCCTTTAGTAGGTTTTTAAACACAAGCAACATGTTTGTAAGTCTTTAAAAAGTAAACACCATTATTTTTCCAATGTAACAAAAATTAACATAAAATATAACTTTGAAATGAGAAGATAAAAGCAGCAGCTTTCTTCAGCATGTCAAAGACAAATGTGGAGGTTATACTTTTTACTTTTTAAACCATTGACAGCAGGTGAAAAATGATAAAACTAAAATGCTACAGAAATACGAGGAAACAGCACTTTTTTTATTTGTGCAATTTTTCTCTTTCTTAAAATATTAAAATTGTCTGTAAGATGAACAATTTCAATTAATTTGGTTTTATTAGTTTTATCAATATACTTGATTTTATAAGTCATCGCATTTCGTGTGTCTGCCACCTCATCGTGGTGTGTTATATGTCTTGAATACTGTTTGTATGTGTGTGTTAGAGTGTGTGTGTGTGTGCGTGTGTGTGTGTGTGTGTGTGTGTGTGTGTGTGTGTGCGTGGTGCTCTCAGATAAAAGGGTCTTTATTCCCTCCGCTGCCTTCAGCCGCAGAGTTGCTTTTACTGCAATTAGACCTGGAATGTGACTTTCCTGCCGAGCTGTATCATGGCGACACTCCTCAATAAAAGTCTGTGTGTGTGTGTGTGAGTGTGTATATGAGTGTGTGTGTGTATATGAAGTGCTCTCTTCCTTTTATAGAGAGTGTATTTGTTGCTCTAATGCCTTAGAGTTATTACGGCAGGCTCTCTGTTGAAGGCTGTCGTTAGCGCCTCTGAAAATATCACTAAAGTCACGTGATGTTGTTGTTGGTGTTCAGAGAGCGGTGAGAGCTCCGTGTTCTGGGACTTTGTAGAAATATTATAAATAACTGTGATTCAATCTAATATGATAAACAGCCTCGTCCATTAATGCTTAATGTTGTGCATTTGTTGTTCCAGGCACCGCCGTCCATGGTCAGCACCGAACAGAGGCAGCATGCTGAACACATATTCCTCTCCTTCAGGAAATCAAAATCCCCCTTTGCCATCTGCAAGCACATATTAGGTAACTCCTGACCTCAGACATTAACATGCATCATTTATTTTAACCTGCATGATTTGTTGAAACATTAAGGAACTTCTTTTTTATCATATTTGGATTAAAAAAGCAATAAAATGTGAAATAAAAGATGTATTATTTTATTTCAATCTAATCTGAGTTTCACACAAACCTCCTGCTGTGAGTTTTGGATTTAACCTTTACATTTTTAATTTAAAACCTCCAGATAAATATATAAATTATATCACAAAGAGGATAATCTGAATACTCGAAAATCCAAACACTACAAACTCAGAAAGTTTTTTTATTTCCAGTTCAATCTAACCTATAATTATTATTTTTCCCCCCTCCATTCTGACATATCTCTACCTTCGTCTCCCTCCTTCGTCTCCAGAGACCAGTAAGGTGGACTATGTGCTGTTCCAGGCAGCCACAGCCATCATGGAGGCCGTGGTGCGGGAGTGGATCCTGCTGGAAAAGACCAGCATCGAGTCTCTCCGGGCGTTCCTCCTGACCTACGTCTTACAGAGACCCAAGTAAGAAAGGAAAACAGAGAGATGATTAGACCAGATTAGTGTTTGACAGTCATATTAAGTTTGATGTTTATGTCTCCAGAAACATTTATTCTACCTGAGAGTTTCCTGGCCAACATAGATAAACCTGCTGTATAAATCTCAAGCACATTAAACTGTGAAGCTAATATATTCCTTAATGAGCCTAACACTCATTTTAAAACATTAGGCAACAACTTACAGTTTATATTAGTCCAAAAAGGGTCTGACATCGTATATCATAGTAAGACAGTTCTAGTTAATAGACTGATGAACACTGCAGGAAGTTTGTAGTGGAAACATGTCAAGGTAAAAAGAAAACACACTGGTGTAGTAACAAGAGCTGTCTTACTATATTACTGCAAGTGTATTAAAAAGTATAACTAGTAAGTGATTTGTTTGATTGACTGTTGTGTAAGATATATAATGATTACATTTGAAATTGGATTTCGAATACTTGAATATTCGTTCACTTATTAAAACTCAATGAGTTTATTGTCTCATTTAAATGTAAACATTTTTCATCGTTTTCACTGGTCCCTGGTTGCAATACAGTATTCCCTCCAGACGGTGGCTTTTAAAGCTGTTTGCTAACCACATTAAGTAACAAGAGAAGAAGGATGCTAACCACATTAAACAGCAAGAAAAGAAAACAGTAGTGACAGTCGCTGGGAATACGTGTGTAGTGGTGTGAGGTTCAGAAACGGACAAAATTGCAGAGACCCAGAATGGCTGTAAAATGTAAACATACATGCAACGCTGCTGCGTCTCAGAAACACCAGCAAAAAGTTGCCGCCTGTGCCCGCTACTAAGGGGGCTTGAAACTACTAGGGAAATATGTGAGAGATGGACCACAGGTGGGAATTGAACCCAGGCCACCTACTATATTTGTGCACAATTTAACCATAAGGCTAGGAAAAAGCACAGATTTATTCTTTAAGGGTATTCCTCCTTACCAAATCTACACCCTGCCAAAGTATCAGATCTGCAGAAGCAACAGGTTACCAAACAAACCAGCAGGGAGGATTCCTGTTCACCTTTGTTGAATGTGTGGTATAAAAATAAAAGGCACCAAAAACATAAACAAAGAAATAACCCTGGATCTGTCATGCTCCCTGAGATGAAACATTTCTGTTTCACTTTCCTTTCCTTGTCCTTTCTAATAATTTGTGTTCCATTAAGTTCATTTCTGCTGTGAGGTTTCCTGGATCAGAGATACTAAAAACAAACCTCCTCCCTGTTTCCTCCAGCCTCCAGAAATATGTCCGTGAGCAGATCCTGCTGGCCGTGGCGGTCATCGTGAAGAGGGGCTCTCTGGACAAAAGCATCAACTGTAAAAGCATCTTTCACGAGGTCGGACAGCTCATCAGCAGCGGGAACCCCAATGTGGTGAGAAACACAAACACTTAGGGTGTATCTGCACAGAATGAGAATGGTTTTGAGATTTCACCTGACGTCTAAATGCTTAGCCTCTCTTTTCATAACATATGTTACGCCCAGCTCGTTTAAGAGCATAACAAGGAAGGGAGGTCCACACAGCGACAGCTTTTAAATGAGTAAATCATTTATTGAAAGTAATTAACAACGGAAAACTAATGATGAAGTCAGCTATCAGTAGTGTGGTGCGGGTGTTGGGTGCTGTGAGACTATGTGTGCTAACTAAAGCTATGTGTGAAAGGTGACCAAGGCTAAACTCAACATAATCACAAAATGAAACAAAAGAGGGTGCCTGGCAGGCACCAGCCTTCAGGAGGGAGAGAGAGAGAGCCATCTTGGATTCCTCCAGCTTTTAAAGGCTCCCAGCAGGTGTAGCCAATCCCTAAACGAGATGGGAGGGGCAGGCACTCCAGGGAGGACCTGGAAGGGGAAAGCAGAGGCAGGAAAACACACGGACCAAGGCCTATGGCCGTCACACATATCAAATCAGATTTTTTTACCCCACCCAAATCTCTGAAAAGCACCGCTAACACTTTTATTTGCAAGATTTGTGTCACCAGCCTGTCTGCGTGTCGCTGTGGTTATGTCGAGGTTTTAACACCTTAGTTGTTGCAGCTTTCACTTCCTGACACTTTAAAGATATGCCTCCTTTCCTCTCGGCCTCAAAACAACCACAATTTAAAGCAGCGATGCAAAACTCCTTGAACACACCAGACAAACCCAGCAGCTGAGTTTATTCTTTATTCTTTATTGGGATCCCCATTAGCTTCCACAAAGTGGTAGCTAGTCTTCCTTCCTTAATTTAAGGCCTCACAATTTAAAACATCTTAAAAAGATAACATAAAATATTCTGAACATGAAGAATCCAAAACAACCCTGAGATAAATAGTTAAAAAGATAAAAAGAGATATAGAAAGAATACAAAAGAATACAAAAACAGTCAGAAGATCACAGATAATAATTGAATCCACCTCACGCTTAAAAGACATTTTTGATGACTTTTTAAAAATGAATTTTGTCCTTGAGTTTTCTGTTTGCGATGGGAAGCATATTCCCATCCAGAGTTGTATACATTGTGATTGTGCTCTGATGTCTCTGCTGTCATTCTGGATTTGGCTTTGTTGTTGTTGTTTGTGACACTGTGAAACCTGGTTTTAGTGGTCAGAGCATCCTGACTGAGACTCCTCTGTGGACTCCACTTTGAATCTCAAACCCCAGATTTGGTTCATGTCTGATTTATAAATCACGTGTCCTGCAGTTTGGACTTTCTAAAAACTGATTTTAATACAGTCTGGATAAAACAGATACGAGCTGAGAGAGGCTGTCGTTTGGTGTTTTCAATCTTGGCTACATGTTGACTGCCATGATCACAATCAATCAGATAGTGGAGGCAGTTCTTAAACAAACTGCTTTTACAATTCATGCCGTTTTATTGAGTCATTTTTAGACACAAAAGCAAATTATATGCATTTGTTTAGTTAGAAACAAACTTAAAGAAAATTGATTCAGACTGGAAATGTGTCAAACAGCGAGTGCAAGTTTAGGGAAGAGTGATACAAATATTAAAGGTGACATATCACGCTTTTTTCATCAACATATATTGGTCTAAGAGGTCCCCAAACATGTCTTTAAAGTTTATGCTCAAAAAAACACTTTGAAATCAGATTTTGGTCTGCCTGAAAAGCCCTCTTCTTCAGTCCTCCTCAGAACAGTCTGTTTTCTCTCTGACCACGCCCCCTCAGGAAGTGGGTGTGGCCTCGGCTCTCCAGCACGTTGCTCTAATGTTTACATGTTGGTTGAATATACACGGCTGCTCACAGACCCGCGTTACTTCAACCCTCTGAATCTGATCCAGAATCTGATCCTGACGCAGAGGCGCCTGTAGCAGGACCTTTCTGAACCATTGGTCACAGATTTAGTGTTTCTTGTTGTTTTATTTGTCAGTATGTGGACGTGTGTCTTGGTACACAGCTACCAACATGTAGCTATGTGGCTATGCTAACTAGCGCTAGCACTTATCCATGATAAATAAAAATCATCCACTAGATCTTCAAATCTGCAGACGTGGGGAGTAAAACCGACCTTTGTATTTATTAAGACAGCCTACAACTAGCATGCCTCCCTCCTAAACTCCTTGTTAGCACACATGTGCAGGGAATGAAAAACAGAGGATGAGTTGAGTTGTATTTTATACAGTCTATGGGCTGAACAAGCTCCGAGCTCTGACTCCGTGACAGACCGGATATTGTTGTTACGTAACAAAAACACGGAAGTCTGAAACGGCTCGTTTCACACACATTTACAGAAAGGTGGAGAAATCAGAACAGGGGCAGAATGGATACTTTTCATTCTCGGGGGGTTTGTAGACAGGGACACATGTTTCAGGTAGAAAACCATTAAAAAGTCCATTTTGCATGATATGTCACCTTTAAAGTTTGATAGTTAGACTTTGAGAGCAGACCATCGATGTGTTTTTGAATCATGTTTCTTCTCTTTGCTGTGAAAGACGCCGGCTCACAACAGTCAAACTAAATCCAGTTCTATTGCAGGGAAATGTCTCACGTCAACAAAACTGTGTTACAGCAACGTTTGTTTTATGTTTATCACCCTGGTCTCAGACTCTCTGCAGGCTCAGTTTGCAGAGAGCTCAGTCTGAATATTAATATGACAGTGACCGTTGTCAGAAAAGCTCCGGGCGTGTACTTGTGGTTTGAAGAAAGTTTGTTATCAAGCGTTTGTTTGTTTGCTTGCTTCACTTTCACTCAAATACCTTTACTGTAGTTTAATGAGATCATATTTTTAGTGCTGTTTAATAAAGCTTAGTCACAAAGATGAGGGATGGATGTGTTAGCTAAGACAATCAGACTCAGACCACATCAAGAACACTTTTATAAAGTAGACCTAAGTGATGTACAATCAAACATCAGGACCATTTTAATTTAAAGGAGTAGACTCAGAGGAATTCAAAGACATGAGAGTGAAGTAAGAAAAAGCATTTCTACATGAAGTCAAAGCTGATTTGTAAAACATGTTGCTTCAGTCAGTGTTTCTCTGTGAATTAACACAAACATGACCTCCTCTCCTGATCCAGCAGGTGGCACTATTTCATTTGTTTCCTCAACCAAACCCTGAACCATGAAGGAAACTTTGAGCCACAGAGGGCTGAAAGTCATCAGAACTCAGCATGTCATGTTTCTACAAACCAAACCTTAATTTCACCCTCACTACAGACCTTTAATGACTGAGTTATTTTAGGTTGTTTATATACACTACCAGTCAAAAGTTTGGACACAATTTATTAATTATTTTCAACATTGTAGATTAATACTGAAGACATCAAAACTATGAAATAATCTGGTTTTGCCATAATCTGGATTACAACAGTAGTCAAATAGGGCTATCCATTGTGTACTAACCCTACCTCTGAACAACACAACTGATGGTCTCAAACACATTAAGAAGGCAAGTCATTCTACAAATGAACTCTTGACAAGGCTCATATTAATTAGAAACCACTCCAGGAGACCACTTCATGAAGCAGACTGAGAGAAACCATTCCAGGAGACCACTTCATGAAGCAGACTGAGAGAATACCAAGAGTGTGCAAAGCTGTCATGAAGGAAAAAGGGGGCTACTTTACAGAATCTAAAATATAAAACATATTCTGCTTTCTTTAACACTTTTTTTTTTAAATTAAATAATTCCATATATGTTCTTTCATAGTTTTGATGTCTTCAGTATTAATCTACAGTGTTTACAATAATTAAAATAAATACAAACCCTTGAATGAGAAGGTGTTTCCAAACTTTTGACTGGTAGTGTATATAGATCTATTTTTATATTATTTTTATTATAACTAAAAGCATGATATAAGTTGACCTTATGCCTTTCGACCCAAAGAAAACAAAACCATCATGGTTTAAATTGCCAACTGTAAAATGTGACTTTCTACCATTTATTTAAAAAAGGATTCCCTCCCTTTCTAGATTGATGGAGGATTTGTTTTGGTAAACTCTCTCCTTTGTTTTGAAGGTTTGTTCTGTATCTGTATAATCATCTTTGAGTAACCATTGTCCTCCTCTCTGCAGCAAACTCTGGCCTGCTCCATCCTCACCGCTCTGCTCAGCGAGTTCTCCAGCTCCAGTAAAACCAGCAGCATCGGCCTCAGCATGGAGTTTCACGGCAGCTGCAAGCGTCTGTTTCAGGTTGGATCCTCACCTCACCCTGCACTCTGTGTTTGCACCTTCCAGTCAGCTGTAAAGAAACTTAAAGAGGAGTCATTGACTGTATGCATGCCTTTATAAACTTAAGTTCCCTCATCCTTCTCTTCCAGGAGGACGGTCTGCTTCAGATCTTTATGCTGACCATGGAGGTGCTGCAGGAGTTCAGCCGCAGAGAAAACCTGAACGCCCAGATGTCGTCCGTCTTCCAGCGCTACCTGGCACTCGCTAACCAGGTCCTCAGCTGGAACTTCCTGCCGCCAAATCATATCCTTTTACTGTCAGCTGCACCTGCACAGGTCCGACTGATAGATTTGAATGTCTTTAGATCTTGACACTTGGTTGGATAAATTCTGCAAAAGCCACACAGGTCAGTCCAAGTCACCTGCATAACTATGCAAGATTTTATTTTGCAGTGCATTGCATCTAGTTGGGTGTGGAACAAAAATCAAAAACGCAGACAATCCCAGAGCTCTTTGAGTCGTAGTTTTCTCCTTCACCTTGAATAGTTTGAGTTTTTATCCAGAGATGTTTTTTGCTGAAGTCTGAAAGCTGAAATCTAATCGTGTAAGCAGCAGGAGTTGTGAGATTATTAGGTTAGTTTTGCTGTTTTGCTCATTTTTTGTGTCCGCATAATCCAGAGCTGACACTGAAAAGATCTAGTTCAGGGTTTGAACTGAAGGTTTGACTTTTGCAGACTGGTTTTAAGTTGTGCAATGAAGGATTTCAATCTTATAAAACTTTTTCCTACAACGTTTCTCATAATTTAGTTTGATATGATTGAAATTTGATTATTGCGTCATCTGTTTTGCTTACCCTAACGGACCTAATGGAAGCCTGCATGCTTATGAAGCATCTCCCAGAAGTCCTGGCAAAATGTGCAAAAAGTACAACCAGGTCGAGTAAAAGTTTGAGCAGAAAACTGAGAACATGTTTGTAGAAGAAGAGGAAGAAAATAGTAAAAGTTGTGGTCATCATGTGTGTATTTTGTATGAAAGTGTGTGTGTGTGTGTCTCTCTACAAATATGTGACACTAAGGGATCCATATCTGACCAGCAGCTCTCCTTTGTAGTTCATCTCATGTGCACACGTCCTTATTATCTTAGCAGTTGGCCGCATTGTTGAGCAAACTTAGGCACTTGGTGTATTTGTGTGTGTATGTGTGTGTGTGTTAGTGTGTGTGTGTGTGTGCACAAGGCCAGGCTCATTAAGGCCTAAATCCCATCCAGCCTGGCATCCTCTCTGCCTGTCTGAGGGGATCTGCAGTGGCGCTCCGCTGCCAGCCTGGGCCATGTATCACTTTCAAAGAGGTGTCCAGTGTGTCCATCTCCGTATCATTCCAGAAGCCCTGCGCCCCCGCCTTGGCTTGTTGAGGCTCCCCTTGGTATGCCCGGCACGCTCGGTTCGATATGTGTGTGTTCTCAGAGATGCACTTTCAAGTCCTCTGTGTGCCTCCTTGTGTGCTTGTCTGTGTCTGTGTGTCTGTGTGTGTGTGTGTGTGTGTGTGTGTGTGTGTGTGTGTGTGTGTGTGTGTGTGTGTGTGTGGTGTGTGTGTGTGTGTGTGTGTGTGTGTGTGTGTGTGTGTGTGTGTGTGTGTGTGTGTGTGTGTGTGTGTGTGTGAGCTGCTGAGACTACTTTACACAACAGTATCATTTTGTTGGAGTGTTAAATGTGTGCAGAGCTGTTACTCTACAGGTTAGGGACTGTCCAGGTGAAGGTTAGAGCAGGTGAGTTTAGGCTTGTAGCATAACAAGTTTGCTTACACTGCTCTAACAAGTTGACATTTGAAACATTTACATGGAACCAAACTACACTGGTCACAATGCCAGAATTTATTTATTTATTTATTTTCTATTTTAATTTTTGCACTTTATGTAAAGCATCTTGAGTGCCAAGGAAAGCATTATATATGTCCTATCAATTATTATTATTATTATTAATATTAGAGGATCAATTTAAACAATTAAAGCAGCTTTTGTTTTCCTTGTAAAAGAAAAGAAAAGTAAGTAAATAGGTGAATAAATCAGTTAATGAAAAGATAATAATAGTAATAATGATAATGCTAATTATAATAATAATTATACTCATTGAAATAGAAAATAAATAATTAGAGAAGACCAAAAATGATGACAGTAATGAAAGTACAAAAAAATAAATTGGTTCATATTTAAAATAAATAAATAAAAAACAAGGTTAAATGAGGTAAAAAATAAGAACAATAGACACAGGCAAATAAAAAGAAAGAAGAAGAATAAAGGTACTTTATTGATCCCCAGGGGGAAATTAAATTTTTTCACTCATGCTATTTTGGACATGCTACAGTTTTTTTGGTATATACATACAAATGCACACACATGCAGTGAACATGCTTAGGGAGAGATGTCAGAGTGAGGATACTGCCGTTAACCAGCGCACCCCGAGCAGTTGGGGGTTCGGTGCCTTGCTCAAGGGCACCTCGGCAGTGCCCAGGCAGGTGAACCAGCACCTCTCAAGCCACCAGTCCACTTGCCAAACTTCGTCCATACTGGGACTCGAACCGGCGACCCTTCGGTTCCCAAGCCAAGTCCCTATGGACTGAGCTACTGCCGCCCCCCTAAAAAAATAAAGAATGAACATCACATGTCACAAACTACAACTACGCAATACCAGATTTGTTTATTATTTCAAAGATCTGTCAATTTGAATTTTTCTTCATATCATATACAGAGGATCAATTTAAACAATTAAAGCAAGTGGTGTATTTCTTTTAAAAGAAAACAAAAATAAGTGGATAGGTGAATAAATCCATTAATGAAAAAAGAACAATAATAACAGTAATATTGAAAATAATGAAAATAAAAAATTTACTAATTTAAAATAGAAAATAAATAAGAGAAGAGAAAAAGAATGACTATAATGAAAATACAAAAAATAAAAGGTTCATATTTAAAAATTAATCAATAAAAAATATGGAAGGTAAAAATAACAATAAACAAACAGACAAATAAAAGGAATGAACACCACATTTAATAAACTACAACTACACACTGACAGAGTTTAAAACTTTGACTCGATGCAAGTAAAAATCAAACCATGTCAGTAATTGGATCAATACCAGGGGATTAAAAAGTGAAGTCCTGAGCACAAAGCTGGGTCACTCTCTCTTGTTTCTGATTCCCAACCTGTCGTTGATTACACACAAACATGTGACATACTTGGCCGTCTCCTTATTGAGAAATAGTTGGAGTTCTTATTCCTCTGTTTCACCGTCATAGACGCTCGCTCTCTACGTCTCTTGACCGCTTTGCATTTAAAGTGACTTTATCCTTTAGATAATGAAGCATCACATTTTCAACGATCATGAACCAAACTGTTTCCCTGCCATTGTAAAGGGACCATGTGACACAGTATGCATGAATTGATCACTTTGTTTGAGCAGCATTTTTATTTATAATTGTAGATTTTAAACCTATTCTGCTGCAGCAATTAAATGTAGTCTCAAGTTTGTGTTTTAAGGCAGCATTAGGGGTTTTAAAGTGTGCCTCTCTGCAGTCTGAACACCTCCTGAAACCTCATTAAGTGCATTTAAATATCTTTGAAGTAACAGATCGATGGCTCATAAATAAAAGGAGGCTTCCCTGAGGTACTTGTTGCTTTAGATAGAGCTGTACTTCTCTGCTTTCTTCATGTTGAGTTGTCACAAATGTTGAACGTGCTGCCTGAGACCACAGAAATAGCTCGTCAATTCTCAAGTCCTTCTCCTTGAGATTCTGCATGTGAGCCCACGAGTGTCTGTGTCGTTGCTTTAAAGGAGGACAGATTGATGGAGACCGCTGGGAGTCCTCCAGCGAACACGGCCGCCTGTCTGCAAGTGTTACAACACGCCTGTGCTCATGTGATGCCACGCTAACGTGTGCCAGCGCCGGTATCAAGGGGCCTCTCCTTAAATGCGCGCAGGCTGACAGCCGCCGCCTTTCAAACACACTCCTCAACCGTCTCAGAGAGTCTTTTTTAAAAAGGCCTCCCTCCCTTAAAGGACCGAGTGGCATGTGTGTCATCTGTCCTCGCCGCCGTCTGAACCCCCCAGCTCTGGTGTCATCTGGTGGAGACACGCTCCCCGGGCGTCTGTACGACACCGTGTCACTCCACACTGTGCTCGACTGAAGCCGGGGTCGTGGTCAGGCCTCGGGGCCGTGGCAGCAGTCAGGTGCTGTAAATGGCTGTTTGAGCTGACAGATAGATCACCCTGCCCCGCCGCCTCCGCTCACCTCCATCAGTCCTCTCATTGATCCTCTTCTCTGTGTTTACACGTTCTTGGTATGTGAGGGATTGGGACTTATGTTGTTTTAGACACCAATGATGGTTCATTCTGAGGCAGTCTCCCTTCATGGTTTCCACCGTCTGTTCTGTTCTCCAGCAGAGAGGAATGTAAGGATTTCATGGTGTATCAGCTCTCTCAAACTCAAGTTGTTTCAAATTAAACCATGGCCTTCCATCCCACCTCCATCCAGACAAGTCTGTCCCTCACTCAGCTCGTAGTGAGATGCTTGACCAATCATTTTCTCCCTTATTTTTAGTGAGTAATAAACGTGGAATTCTCTTCTCGGAGGAAGAGTTTAACCCCAGCAGCCTCTGAGGGAGGTTATTCCTGTGCTGTCCACCCCTCACTGTCTTCAGCAGAGCTTGGCGCTCTCATTAGCTGCTTGGAGGTCAATTTATAGGCATTGTGGCCCTCAGGTTAAGGTTAGGATTTGGAGTGTGTAAGCTGATGCTGCATGTTTGCCTTGGCCCTGACCTGTATGGAGAATCCTTAACTACTGCTGTCTAAACACACGTGGAGGGTATGTACAGACGGACAGACGAACAGACACACAGCTGGTGAAGGGGTTGTCCTGGTTTTTGAGATTGATGAGATGTTTAAAAAAGACTCAGCATTTAAAGAAGTATGTCCTTTGTCTCATTGAAACAGGCTCTCCATCCACAACCCCGTTGTGTCTGTCTTGCATTGACCACTTATTCTAAAACTGGTCATCTATTAGGTATGAAAACATGTCCCCTAAGACTGCAAAATATGAAATCAAATCTTTGAAGCAGAATCAGGGTTTACTGCTGCTTGCTACTTCTGCTATCATTGAATTTATATAGAATCAGATACAAATAAACAGTTAAAGCTTCAAAACACAGAAAATAAATATGCAGATTATAAACAACAGGCGAACACAAGCTGTACAGTTGTGCATGACTCTGCAAGGTGATGATGAGAGCGTGCAACTGCTACATGACTCACAATATGTGGATCATTTTTGCATCATCATTTTTGTTTCCCTTAAACAAAACGATGATTTGGCATTCATTGGGGTCTCTACAAAACAAGATTTTTCTTACGGAGCCTGTTGGAGCTATTTCCATTGTTTCATACACTTGATTATTTAACTTTAGATAAGATAAGATATACTTTATTTGATCCCCCATTGGGGGAAATTCCTTTGTGACAGCAGCTTACAACATGGGACAGGGGAATAAAACAATGTACTTAGTTCAAAAATATAATAATAATAATAGTAATGATAAAGGTAAAACAGAAAGAGCCAAAAGCCGCTGAGAGGCTGACGTTGAGCCTAGTTATTTTCGGACGCGCTAAAAGCAAAAAATCACTATTGCACAAAAAAGTAAGTTTAACCTTTTATTAATGAAAAAGGATAATCAACTCATGATAAAGTGCACAAACAGAAAATAGTGTAAATAGCGGTCAACAAAAAGTACCCAGCTCACCCCCTCTCTCTACCTTCAAACAAAAGAAAACAGGTGGCCTAAATGAACTCAATATCCCCGCCCCTAGCACATGACCTGTAAACTACCTAATTGACTCATCCCACAATAAACCATATAGTAAACAAACAACAAAAATAACACCACAAAAAGAATACAAACAATATCCTACCCTAAACCTCAAAATAACATTATATAAACCCTTGAATCCCTTCATGGCTCCAACAGAATAGAACAAAATAAAATAGAATAGAATAAAAAAAGAATAAAATGAAATATGGTAAATATTACAGGTGTATGTTATTTATTTGTTTTTTTAAGGGGAATGTATGATTAAGTTTGATGCCATAGGTGTTATTATTAGTATATTTTTAGTACTCATATTGATAGTTTTGCAATGTGTGACGTGTATATAGATGAGCAGGTAAGAGTCAAGACGTGAGAGAGAAAGGGAAGTTAGCAAGGTATTTTACCCTCACTCGGTCTCAGCAGATGTGTGTCTAACATGAGTCTGGTCCTGCTGGAGGTTTCTGCCTGTTAAAGGAAGTTTGTCCTTGCCACTGTAACTTGCTAAATGCTGCAAAGTGCTCTGCTCATGGTGGATTAAGATGAGATCAGACTGAGTCCTGTCTGTAAGATGGGACTGGATCTGATCCTGTCTTGATGTTGGGTCTTTGTTAATAATAGAACATAGAGGACGGTCTAGACCTGCTCTGTTTGGAAAGAGTCTGAGGATAACATTTGTTGTGATTTGGCGCTTTATCAATAAAGATTGATTGATTAATCTGCCACTTTATTTATTTAGCTACTCAGGTGGTCTAAGTTATCTTCATTCAACTTTGATATTATACATTCACTTGCTCTTCATCTGAAAGAGCCTCACTAACACTTTGGAGCTCATAAGCATAACCTGAATATCCGCCTTCGTCCACTTCCTGATCTCAAAGAAGCAGGTTTGCGTTGAGCACGTTGGCATGATTGATATATTGTTGTTTTAATTCAGTGGTGGGAGATTAAATGACAGCTGCTGTCTAAACAGATGGGTGTCCAAGCAGCAGAAGGAAATGGAAAAGAAAGGGAGGAGGAGGGGTTTGGGTTGTGGAGGAGGTATTCCTGGACTGTTATTTCACATGGCGAGGCGGCAGGGGAGACTTAAGGCAGGATATATCACTTAAACCCAACCACGCGCCTTAGCATAGCGCAGGCGGCTGGCAGACGCTCAGCCGCTCTTCCTGGTGCAGAGGGTCCATCCTCAGTCAGGATCAACAATAATGAATAGAGGATACAGGAGAAGCTTGCTAATCCCCAATCCTTAAGCACGAAGGACGTTCAGGCTTGCAAAATTGTGAGATCTCTGAGATTGTCGACTGAAAGTGGTCATGAAGATACCATCGCAGGGATCTGCAAAGTGCTTTGTACCACGTCTGCACATTTTTGCTGAAAGAGGAGCTGAGAGTGTGAAACGTGAAGCCTAATTTGATCTGTTCTAGAGGGACTCAATAAATTATACCAGGGTTGTTTCTCAGCGAGGCATCGACCACAAATCCAAAACAGCATTTGTAACACAATACAAACAACTTAAGCATCCATCAGGGAGCGATCTGTGATGAGTAGCCTGTCACTAAACGCAGAACACAAAACCATCAAACACAAACAAAGAAATGCTTCGAGGGACTCAAACAGAGGGATGCATCTGTTGAAGAGAGCAGGAGCAACAACGATCCCTGTGTGAGCTCTCGACTGTTGTTAATTATATTATCTTAGTTATTTGTTATACTGTCATACTTTTACTCTTCAAAATAGAAAACCTCAGAGAACACTGTTGAAGTCGTTCAGCTACTCAATGCACTAGTTTTTTATTTTCAGAATAACATTCTTTCATATCAAAATGATTGATTTATAAATAAATACCTCCTTCAGAAGTCTATTTAGCTGCTTTACAGGGACAAACTCAATAAGAAGTGATTATCATTACTTACACAACCCCCCCAAAAAATGTCTCTTTCAGAAGTATAAACAGTATTAAATGCACAAATTATTCAAAAGCAGGGAAATAACATGTATCTAAAATGTAGATTAGGGCTGAACGATTTTGGAAAATAATCTAATTGCGATTATTTTCCTTAATATTGCGATTGCGATTTAGTATACGATTATTTTTTCAAGGTCCTCTTCATGTATTTTTCAACAAACACAAGTAATAAATCAATCTGTATTATAATAAACAATATCAGATTTATTATACACAAACTGTTCTTTCTCATAGGCTGGACTTCTGTTAAGATAAAGGCAAATGAAGCATGAATTAATATGAAAGACGGTTTATTTATCTACTTCAATTACAGTTGTAAACTTACTGAATCCTTTGACTTGCAGTCTTGTAAGTGTTCACCACAACTAATTAACAAAATTCTGCCAAACAAGTGTTTTCAGTTTAAAGCATGTTTGGATGTGAACCAGCCGACTGAAGGTGTTGCTCATAGAGGAGACGCTCAGCTGGGGGCTGCGGCTGAGTGACAGGTCTCTTTTTTTTTCCGCTGCCGGACTGATTCTGACCCGGTTGCGCTCCTGACTGACACCTGACCACGTAAACATGATTATGTTTCTCAATAAGAACCAGTAGACAGAAAACTGGACACTGTGAGTCTTAAATATGATTCTGTTCAGTTGTCCTGTTGCAGTAAATCCACATGTTGTCTGGGTCTTCACTGATTCTGCGTCTGCAGAGATTATTTATAAGCCTGCTCCACATGTTGATATTCAGCGTGTTGATTACTTTGTACGTCCCAATATGATCGTTTCTTCTGCTGAAGCCATTTTTAAAGGGGACATATCACGCTTTTTTCATCAATATATATTGGTCTAAGAGGTCCCCAAAACATGTCTTTAAAGTTTATGCTCAAAAAAACACTTTGAAATCAGATTTTGGCCTGCCTCAAAAGTCCTCTTCTTCATTCCTCATCAGAACACTCTGTTTTCCCTCTGACCACGCCCCCTCCGGAAGTGGATGTGCCTCGGCTCTCCAGCACGTTGATCTAATGTTTACATGTTGGCTGAATATACACGGCTGCTCAGAGATCGCGTTACTTCAACCCTCTGAATCTGATCCTGACGGAGAGGCGCCTGTAGCAGGACCTTTCTGAAGGATTGGTCACAGATTTAGTGTTTCTTGTTGTTTTATTTATCAGTATGTCGACGTGTGTCTTGGTACACAGCTACAGCTACGACATGTAGCTATGTAGCTATGCTAACTAGCGCTAGCACTTATCCATGATAAATAAAAATCATCCACTAGAACGTGGGGAGTAAAACCGACCTTTGTGTTTATTAAGACAGCCTACAACTAGCATGCCTCCCTCCTAAGCTCCTTGTTAGCACACATGTGTGCAGGTAATGAAAAACGGAGGGGGGATTCAGTGTTATTTCATACAGTCTATGGGCTGAACAAGCTCCGAGCTCTGACTCCGTGACAGACCGGATATTGTTGTTACGTAACAAAAACACAGAAGTCTGAAACGGCTCGTTTCACACACATTTACAGAAAGGTGGAGAAATCAGAACAGGGGCAAAATTGATTTTTTTCATTCTCGGGGGGGTTTGTAGACATGCCAGGGAAACATATTTCAGGTAGAGAACCATTAAAAAGTCAATTTTGCATGATATGTCACCTTTAACAAAACAACAAATCAAAACTTAGCGTGGCTTAAGTTGTTTTCTTCATCCCCCGCTCACACGTGTCTCGTTCTTCTGAGTTTTTTTGCAGTCGGGAAATCAGCTGAAAGGTGCATTACGGCCACCTACTGCATGCATGTCACGTAAGGCTGCGTCTGAGAACATGAAACTTTTTTCTTTTTTTTTTTTAATTGCAGCCTTTCCGATTTGAAAATTGCATTCTATTACATTGCGATGTCGGTTTGAATTCGATTAATCGTTCAGCCCTAATATAGATAGTTAATAAATACATAAAATAAGCTCTCCAGCTCTTGTGTAGGCTAATGCTGGGAGGATATTAGCTGTGAAACCTGGCGTTGGCGTCCGGGTGCAGCATGAGCGTAATTGTACACATGGCCATATGCAACTACCTGACTTGCAGGATGTAAACCAGACCATAGACTGTATAAAAAATGGACGTCAAGTCAAACTTTATTTATAAAGCACATTTAAAAAACAACCCCAGTTGTCCAAAGTGCTTTACAAGCTTAAAAACACAGTCAATAAAAATAGTAATTTAAAAAAGAATAGATATTAAAAACACAACAGATAACACAAGAAAAAGCCACAATAAATAAAAGCAAAATAAAAAGTTGGATGTCTCGCTCAACAGGTATTAAAAGCCAATGCAAGGAGATGCGTTTTAAGTACAGAATTGAAGTTCTCAATGGTCTGAGCATGTCTTATATTCAGAGGCAGACTGTTCCACCATGACGTCTCCCATCTGTTCCTGAAGCCCCACTTTTAAAGCCAATCGTCAGCTGGTGCCATATTGGAAATCCTGAACTCAACCAAACTTCATCCAAGCTCGTGTGAGGTAAAGAGGCGGGCCTTTAGCCTTTTCGCTAACAGCTACAAGGTGCCTGCCTGTCAATCAAGTCAGTCATGCCCTTATTTGGGCAACTTGTAAGTTTCATATCTTCGACAATACTGAGTTATAAGGAAATTTGCTCCCCATACAGTGTGTGCCGATAGAGAAATGAGCTACTCAGACCTGAACTGTTTTTTGAACCAGGCTGTAAACATGTTTATTTCTGCTGTAAAGATCGTCTTCTTTGAATGGGTGTGTATGTGGTTTCCTGTGTTTCTGCAGCCAGCCTCTAGTGGACGCTCGATGAACTGCAGTTTTTAACACTTCAGCATGGGCTTCATATTTTAAGACCGGAGGTTGATGCTTGAATTAGACACATGGCAGGAGTCAGGGGGGTTAATGTTAAGTTAAGTCTGGGTCTCGGTGGCCCGGTCAGTGATACATTCTTGAGCCAGCTCAGTCGACTGAGCAGGGACGCTGCTGATGGTGTTTTGTCCACTGGACATCAGTTTCTCCAGCGTTTCTCTCCATGCTTGGGCGCCACACTCCTGGACATGTTTCTAGTTCTGTAGCTTTCAACTTAGACTGATAAGCTTGAAATTCACATAACACAGATATGGAGAACTGAGAACTTTCTACCATTGTTGTCTCTGCTGCTTAGCTGACTGTCAAATCCCCTCAACACTGCCCCTGCTGGTCATGTGGATACTGCACCTCACGTCCATGTGGCATTCATTTTTGAGGATTCAAGCTGAGATGGTGAACCCTGCAAGTCTTAAACACATCAGCACATAAGCTTTGTTACCATGTGAACCTTAAGATGCTGACGTTAGCTTGTAGCTTGCATCCTTTAAACTCTTTGTCTACTCAATGAAAGGTTGTGAACAAGATGTCTGCAAATTTCAATAGAGTAATTTACAGCTGGTCTATCCTGTGGTATCAAAACGAGCAAACCCACAAAGATGACAGGATTAAAATTCAGGCGTTGACAGATTACGTTGTTGGGTTTTTCGTGGCCCACATAGTGCAGGCTGTCTCTAACATTCAGGAAGGCTCAGCCCACATGCTCCAGCAGTTGTTTTGTAGCCATGTGGTTAGTTTATGCTTAGCAGTGAATGCTGAATTACAGCCCATGAAGGACAGAATGAAAGCTCTTTACTGCCAGCTTTGCTCCTCCGTGCTTTGAAGTGGACCGCTGAGTTCTGATGCTGACTACCTGGACGAGGGTTCACATGTGAAGACGTAAAAAGAAAGTGGACTACCAGGTGTCTGTCTGGGCTGAAAGAGGGTGGTCTGCTGTGGTCAAATTAAATTAATGGCACCCTGACAAAGGGTTAAACTTGCAGTAATGGTTGTTTATCTGCCAAAGTAACAGCAGTTTTATTGGCTTGTGATAATTAAGTTATCCATCAAGTGTTTACTCGTCTGATTGGCTGTAAATTTGGCAACAAAGGCGACACTCCTCTCCTCTGTGTTTGATTTAAACTCCTCCTGTGGTCAGTGGTTTAAAGTGGATGTGTGTTAGGTGGGGTGAACATGTGTGTGTGTGTCTGGCCGCCTGTTTATCTGTCACTCCGTCTTATCTTTCCACTGGAAAATTGACGTGTCACATTAGTTATTCTTGAGCCTGCTGGAAGGGTTGAGATAGTAGCAGGTGAGGTCTTTTAAAAACCCACCAAACCACAGCCACATGTCCAAGTCACTCCGCGAACATTACTCATCCTGGAGGCATGTTCGCTGCACACACGCACTCTCACACAAACACACACATGCAGTCCATTTTCCCCCCTTTTTTTTTCAGGCAGCGGGGATTGCATGGTTGAAGTTGTAAATCCACTCGTCAAGTCGGCGAGGAGGTTTTCCTCAGAACTCAAGGCTTCAATGGGATTCTTGAAAATAAGGAAAAAGAAGTAAAAACTTTAACTTCACTTCATGTAAGAGGTTTTTCTGCTCAGTGCATAAATGTTTTATGACAATCTTGATTTTTTGCTGCCACATTAAACATGTTGCATGTTGTACTTACCCACATTTTATATCCAGGGAATAAACAAGACCCACACAGAATTTAAAACAAGCAAAAGTCCTTCAAAATACATGTTAACTGACCTTATTCTTGAAGTACTAGTTCCAAAGTGTTTCCCTGGTGAATAAGAATGTAGTCTTGTTGTCAAACAGGAGCGAAATTTGAAGACAAAGTGACTTCCTCCTTCTTTTATTATGTCAACCATCTCCTGCTAAAAGTTAGAGGTGTGATAAACACAAACTTTTAAAGGTACAGTGTGTCAAAATGGGAATATAAAGCGATTTCAAGCAGTCAGATTTTAGACTGAAACGCTCCCTTACTCACCCCTCCTATTGTTGAAGCAACGGTGGCCTTCAAGGACAAGAAGCTCCTGTGATGTATGACAAGTATGATCCTCCATTTGTCAAGATTCTACATCAAAAACTTCTACCAGTACAAATGATTTTACTCACAACAACAGCAGCCACTCTGTCTCTGCTGCTGTAGAAACATGGCGGTGCAAGATGGTGGCCCGCTCTTCATGTAGATGTAAAAGGCTCATTCTAAGTTACCACAAACAAAATTATTTTTATAGCTACGTGATTAAACAAAAATTGAAACATACCTATGAATATTATATTCCATCTCCTGTGAATATAAAGCGATATCAAGCAGTCAGATTTTAGACTGAAACGCCCCCTTACTCACCCCTCCTATTGTTGAAGTGATGGTGGCCTTTGAGGACAAAAAGCTCCTGTGATGCAAGGCAATTTTATTTATCAAGCACCATTCATACAAAGAGCAATTCAAAGTGCTTTATAGTTAAAAAACAGAACAGTAACAATCAACAAACGCACACAGAAAACACTTAAAACAGGACACATAATCACAACTGATCTTGTCTTAACTTAAATTAACCCTTTAATTAATCAATTCATCTCAGAACTTCTACCCAAGGATTAAGACTCACACATTGAAGGTTTTCTGTGTCAAGTCACATCCCGAAGCTTGCTTAGACGTGTTCACACCCCTGCAGGGTCCCCGACAGCCCAACAACATCGGTTTGTAAAATATGACATTATTGCAAGACAAGTATGATCCTCCATTTGTCAAGATTGTACATCAAAAGCTTCTATCAGTGCAAATTAACTTGCACACAACAGCAACTACTCCCTTCTTCTTTGTCACTCACTAAATACAAAAACTTGTATGTTATTAGTTTGTCCGCTCTGTGCTGCTGTAAAAACATGGCGGTGCAAGATGGCAGCCTCTGTGAAAGGGGACCCGCTGTTTTATGTAGATATAAAAGGCTCATTCTAAGTGAACAAAAAGAAAACTATTTTTATATTCAGGTGGTTAAACACTAATTTAAACATACTTATAAGCTATATATCCCATTTCTAAAAGTCTGTTCTTTTAAATGCTGCTAAATGTCACACACTGCACCTTTAAAAAACAAGCGTTTCATAATATTTTAAAGCAGATGGGTTCCTGAAGGAGGCATTTCTTTGTGCATGTCTCCTCTCCAGAAGCAGACTGTTTGCTTTATTATCTATAATCTCTATATAGGACAAGACTTAACTTCTTTTTCCTCCTCTTCTACGTACCTGTAGCTCTTTGCCTTGATATATACCAGGCATGTCCAAAGTAAGGCCCGGGGGCCAATCGCGGCCCGAGGTCCATTTATTTATGGCCCCAAGCTTCCATCTTAAAATGTGTTATTTATGGCACAGATATTAATCACCTTCTGAATCATCTTTACATTTGCAGTTTCTTTCAAGCGCACAAAAAAACTAAAGTCAATCCAGAAACGTCTCAAAAAGCTTCACATGGACTACTTGTATAAAGCCAAAGCTCTGGGAATTCTGCAAGACAGCAGTAAAGAAGAAACACAAGAACTCTTAAAGCTGACCGGTTTTTCAGCATAATGTTTTTATCATGATGTGAAAATGTTCTTGATGAACATTCAAAGTTCAGAAGTAGGGCTGAACGATTTTGGAAAATAATCTAATTGCGATTATTTTCCTTAATATTGCGATTGCGATTTAATATGCAATTATTTTTATGGTCCTCTTCATGTATTTTTCAACAAACACAAGCAATAAATCAATCTGTATTATAATAAACAATATCAGATTTATTATACACAACACAACTGTATACTCATAGGCTGGACTTCTGTTAAGATAAAGGCAAATGAAGCATGAATTAATATGAAAGACGGTTTATTTATCTACTTCAATTACAGTTGTAAACTTAGGCTACTAAATACTTTGACTTGCAGTCTATTAAGCGTTCACCACAACTACTTAACAAAATTCTGCCAAACAAGTGTTTTAAGTTTAAAGCATGTTTGGATGTGAATCAGCTGACAGCACACAGCGGAGACGCTCAGCTGGGGGCTGCGGCTGAGTGACAGGTCTCTTTTTTTCTCCGCTGCCGGACTGATTCTGACCCGGTTGCGCTCCTGACTGACACCTGACCACGTAAACATGCTATTTTTTCTCATTAAGAACGAGTAGACAGAAAACTGGACTCTGTGAGTCTGAAATATGATTCTGTTCAGTTGTCCTGTTGCAGTAAATCCACATGTTGTCTGGGTCTTCACTGATTCTGCGTCTGCGGAGATTATAAGCCTGCTCCACATGTTGATATTCAGCGTGTTGATTACTTTGTACGTCCCAATATGATCGGTTCTTCTGCTGAGGCCATTTTTAAAGATCTCAACAACAAAACAAGAAATCAAAACTTAGCGTGGCTTAAGTTGTTTTCTTCATCCCCCGCTCACACGTGTCTCTTCCTTTGGAGATTTTTGGCCGTCAGCAAATCAGCTGAAAGGTGCATTACGGCCACCTACTGCATGCATGTCACGTAAGGTTGCGTCTGTGTACATGAAACTTTTTTTTTTTTTTTTAATTGCAGCCTTTCCGATCTGAAAATTGCATTCTATTACATTGCGATGTCGGTTTGAATTTGATTAATTGTTCAGCCCTATTCAGAAGACACAAAAGAGGAGACAAGACAAGATCAAAATTATGAAATCGGACAGAAAAGGCAAAATTTGATGAATAAAAATTGTTCAGAATGCAGGAAAATAATTATTTAGTTCTTTAAATGTTGTCTGCTGGTCAGAAAAGTCTTAAAAACAACATAAAAAAGAAGTGTGTTGAAATCCAGATCGTGATCCTGCCATAGAAAAATAATGATACAATATTTTTTTCCACATTACCCGACCTTAATGAAAAACATTTTCCTCCAGAAGAAGATAAAGTTTGCTAATGTTTACGTGGCTTGTGGAGAACTGAGGACTTCCTAGTTACTGATTTATTGAGAAAAAAATTAAAATAATTATTACTAAATTAGGGATGTACATTTTAAGTATTTTCCGTGATCGATTTTTGGAAATTTTAACGATCCATTATCGATTAATTGATAAAAAAAATCATTATTATTCTTACGTCAAAAACAATGCCAAATACGTTGTTTTCACCCTAAATTGTATTTTCTAAAGCAACAAAATGCATATAACTGACAGGATTGAATACGGGTACATGTTTGACACGCAGAATATCAACAATCAGGCTCATTAAAATATTCTCCGCGGACATAATCTTATAAAGTGAAGGCTCATAATACTAACAGAAAAGTACTTCAGACTCACAGTGTCCAGTTTTCTGTCTACTCGTTCTTATTGAGAGAAATAAACATGTGTATTCGGTCAGGTGTCAGCCAGGAGCGCAACCGGGTCATAATCAGTCCCGCTGGAGAAAAGCTCAGACGGCTCTGATGTTGCTGCTCTGTAAACGTAGCGTACCAGAATTTCCCACCTGTCTGTTGCCTTCATATCCAAAGTTGGAAATATCCTGTTTAAAGCTGTCAACCTTTGTGTCCGTGTCGTTGTTGGCAGCAGTTTTGTATTGATCCTCTTTAAAAAAAAAAAGCGCACGTGGAGACCTGACGCACAGCCGCAGCCCCCAGCTGAGCGTCTCCGCTGTGCGCAACACCTTTAACAGCTGATTCACATCGAAACAAGCTTTAAACTTAAAACACCTCCCTGATAGATGAGTGTAATATGAGACCACATGATGTTTGTTCCACGGGACGGAAAATTGATAACAAAAATGTGTGTTTCGAGTAATTTCTTAACAATCAATGAATCGATAATCGATTAATTGTGGTCATCCCTATACTAAATAGATATTTCATATTTAACTTTTATGATTCCTAAGTCTCAGTAGGAGTCACTGGCCCTGAGGTATTCTGACAACATCAAATGTGGCCCTCTTTGAAAAAAGTTTGGACACCCCTTATATATACAGAGGATACAATATAGGATAATCAACCATTGTGGTTCACTCTGTAAGACCTTACCTGGATTATCCAAACTCAACATCATAAAATGGAATAAAACTCAAAACATATTCCAGCTTTCTTAAAATCATCAGATCTGGTTTCTGATATCAAATCAAGCATTTTTGAAGGTTGTCCCCTCGGCTCTCTCTTCTCCTGCTGCTTTAAAAGTTGTTATTCTCAGCCGGCTGCTTACGAGTCTCTGACGGTTTCATATCCAGTGATCTAATCTGATTCAGATGATGTTATCAAATTGAGTCGTAAGGTCTGAAAAGACGACGTGGACAAGCAGTACTTGGTGTGCTTGTGGACAAATAAAACCTTTCATCTGATTTATTATAATTGGAAAATATTCAGTTATAAAACGCTTCTTGTTTTTTACCTGTCAGACCCGTTTTATGTCTCTGTCAGGCCGCACACAGTTGACTGTGTAATCCTGTAGTTATCATTCCTGAGGTCTCCTGTGATGATCTTTGAGGAGAGCTTGTGCAACCGAGGTGGTCCCTCTCTGCAGGGACAGACTGCAGGACGTGGTCAGTCCTGAGAGGCTGTGACTCTAAGTGAGACTTGATCAAGTTGTAGACCAGAAGGGTGAAAATATGTGACAGAAGAAGCATTTGAATTAAAAAGTTGAACCCTGACCCACATGATCACTGGTCTCACTTTTTACAGTGTTTCCTCCTCTTCCCGGAAAGGTTCAGTCAGAGGTCTTCTGCCTCACCACGGCTATTTTTAACAAGGCCCGAAAGCCAAGTAGTGGACACACACGCACACACTCACAGACACACACACAGAAACACACACACACACATCCCACAGACCCTCAGACAGGTGCCAACTTTTGTGCCGAAAAGTGTGTTGTGGTGTGTTGTGGCGGGGCGTGTGCTCGGGGAGTGACCGTGGGCTGGTGTCAGAGGAATGTGTGACCTCGCCGGCCTCTGCCGCTGTTTGGCTTTGATCGAAACATTCCTCCAGAAGTTTCCACCTCCTGCTGTCACCGAGCCGGAGGACACCGATACGCTTTATATTTGATTCTGAGCGCGCTGTGTTCATGATGATGAGAGGAAATATGTCGCAGCTTCTCCAAAACAGTGTTTGATTATTGTACAAAATATAGGAACAAACATGTACAAGGGAAACATTTGAATATCTTTCATTTTGTTATAGATCTAGAAGTTTAGATGTGATTAGAAGTTTTTAAAGTATTGTGTCCTCAAAAGTAAACCCTAGATGTTGAACTTACAGGTTGACCAGCTGGTGGTCAGTTATTACAAACTCATGTCATGCAGCCAGATTTTGAAACCTGCTCACAAGCTTCATTTTAAGTTTTCAATGGAGATCCCAAAGTCTAAAAATAGATTAAACAAGCGTTAAACAAGCGTCAGTGTTGGCCTTGCGGTGTAAGCGTGCGCCCCATGGACAGAGGTTATAGTCCTCTTGCAGCGGTTGCAGGTTCGACTCTCGGCCTCAACCATTTGCTGCATGTCTTCCCCCTCTCTCTTCTCCTCACATTTCCGAAATACAACTTAAAAAACAAACAATTTAAAGTAAAAGAGCCATATCTGATATATATAATAATACAAATTAAAAGACAAATAATAATAATCTTTATTTAGATGGCACTTCTCAAAACAGGGGTACAAAGTGCTTTACAAATGAGAAAGAAACAAAAAGACAATAAAATAATAATAATAATAATGCATTTTATTTATAGGCGCCTTTCTTGGCACTCAAGGTCACCTTACAACATTAAAAACAAACAGAGTTTAAATAACAAAAAGTAAATAAAATACAATTTAAAAAGTTTTAAGTGAATGGACAGAGGAGTTGTGGTCAGATGGAGTCAGCCAGTTTAAACAGATGAGTTTTGAGTTTGGATTTAAAATGTGGGAGTGAGTCAGTGTTACTAAATAAATAAAAAATAATACATAAATAAAATAAAAATAAAGAGAAATGTGAGGAGGATAAATAAAAGGAAATCAAACAATACTGGATGAATAAAAAACAAGAAAAGATCAAATATTTAAACAATAAAAAAATCTGAAATATAAAATCAGATTTTTAAAATCCAGCCAGTGATACTGACTGACAAAGAATAAAAACCTCTGGATTAAAACACACTCAGGTGACATCTGCTGTGAACGCACATCAATCAGTGTTGCTAAAAGAGGATAAAGAGGTTGCCATTCTGATTTCCTGGGGGAGGTTGTTCCAGAGGGTCAGGAGAGAAAAAGAAAGAAGAGAGGTTGTATTTGTTTGTTTTTCCCAAACACAAAGTCAGGAGAAGAGGCAGCATTCCAGAGGACAGGAACAGCAGAATCATCATCGACCGTATGTTGATCTTTGGGCTGAATTTATTTGAAGTCAGACGGCTGAAAGATCTGCTGACTTGATCTTCCACAGAGAAGAAATAAAAACATTTTGCTGGAGAGCGAACAAACTTTTTTAGAAATGTATAAAAATGAGACCCTTCATGTTTTAAGAGTGAGGAGTGAGATTGTTTGAAGCAGTTTGAGGGGATATTTGATGATCCAGGGAAACAGCATGTTGTAGGCGTGCTCTGGAGACTGGAATAAGGCCGGGAAGTGTTGTGGCTGCGTGGGGAGAAAGTGTGTGTGTGTTGTGGGTTTGTGGGGAAGCTTGTTGTGGCTGTTTGGAGACTCTTAAATGAGGAGGCAGACATTGTTGGTGTGTGGAGAAAAGGGTCAGCAGTGTCTGATTAAACTTCTTCATGTGTCTGGAACAGATTGTTTTCTGGTTGCTGATAGACATGAAGGGAAAGTTTGAAGTGGAGGGAAGGTGTCGTGGGTGTAAGGAGGGTTTTGTTTTGGTCTGGGGAAGCAGTCCGAAGGAGAGACGAAGTGATTGGCTGAGGAGGCAGAGGGAGGGTTACAGGGGCACCAAGGAGTCTCCAGGACTTCTTGCAGAGGAGTGGACAAAGAGGAAGAGCAACACAGAGTCTGGATTGGCTGCAGTGAGTGTTTTAAGATCCTGAGGAAACAGAGGAGAGAAATCTGAGTGTGCAGGAGGAGGGAGAGAGGTGAAGAAGAGGACAAGAAGGGAAAGAGGGAGTCAGCCGGGCGAGACAGAGGGTTAAGAGCGGAAAACAGGAGAAAGAGGTGAGGAGGAGAAGTGGACAAGAGGGTGAGAAAGAGTCTCTCTGTGGTTTTAGAAGCTGGCTGATGAAGAGCTGACTAAGGAGGAGGAGAGAAGGAGACAAAGAGAGGAGGGTGAGAAAATAAAGATTGATGGTGTTAATGAAAGGGAGAGCTGGTGAACAAGTGAGCAACAAATCAACTGCAGAGCTGCAAAACCAAAGACTGGAACACAGAGACGGAAATACTCAGAGAGAGGGAGCGCAGTGACAGTAGCTTGTGTTTCTTCAGTGTGCCACCCCTCCTCCTCCTCCTCCTCCTTTTCTTCTTCCTCCTCCTCCTCTTCATGCTGTTGTTGGCCTTAACTGACGGCGGGTCACTGGGGCGCCACTACATCGCCATGTTCGAGGCCACGCAGAACGTCATGCTGAAGCCTACGGAGACCTGGAGGGAAGCGCTGCTGGACACACGAGTCATGGACCTCTTCTTCACCGTGAGTATCCCGTCTGGTACGGGGTTTTTATTCCTTATTTCCACATCTAAAGGAGCTGAACTGTTTTATAAAGGTTTTGTGTTTTGAATCTTCTGAATGCTTAACGCTGGGTTGAAATGATGCATCAAGTCTCACATATTTTGGTTTTGGCGTCCTGGTTTTGTGTGTTTTTACTACGGCTTAAATGTGGAAAAATAACTAAATATAACAGCTGATGCTCTCAAACACCAGGATGGGACTTCTAAAAAGGAGTGGACTAAAAGACTGACTTGTGGACATTTCTCTGAAGCAGTTCTGACTTTATATTCTTACTCATGACTTCAGTACACTCTGAATCTGCAAGGAAAGGAAACCAGAGTTTGAGAAGGACTCATCTTTCTGTGTGTTTTGTCAAGTTTCTCTAAAGAAGAGATTTTGTTCTTGCTCCTCTGAATGTTTGGCGTGTTTCTGCACATGAACTCATCTTCAGCAGCTCTGTCAGGGAAACAGTTTGACACTAAATGCATCCAAATGAACTGGAGACGCTCAGTGAAGCAGACCACCAGACAACAAACGGTGCACCGCCAAAAACTTCCCGGGTGAAACTCCTGCTTCAGTATTTCTGTTCCAGGCGTCTGCTGACTTTAAAGTTGATTCAAGTAGTTTAGATACTGACTGATAAGTAACAAATGGACTGTATTTAAAGCCTCTATGTCCGGTCTGCAGGGACGACACTGTGACGCTGCAACACAGCATTAAAAAAACACATACATCAAACTAACTTAAAGGGATAGTCCAGTGTTTTTGAAGTGGGGTTGTATCAATCAATCAATCTTTATTTGTATAGCGCCAAATCACAACAGACGTTATCTCAAGACGTTTCTACAAACAGAGCCGGTCTAGACCACTCTATGTCCAATTATGAACAGAGACCCAACACCAAGACCGCCTTAATCCACCATGAGCATTGCACCTCGCAGTATTTAGCTAGTTACAACAGCAAGGACAAACTTCCTTTAACAGGCAGACACCTCGAGAGGGACCAGACTCATATTAGACACACATCTGCTGAGACCGAGTTAGGTCTTGAAAGACAGATAGAGGGGAACAAGAGACAGAGGGAGCGGTGATAGTGATGAGATGAGTAGTAGAAGCTGTTGCTGCTGGAGTCTAGATCGTTCACAGCAGGAGGACGATCACGGCAGCTCAGAGGAACCTACGGGACAAGGGAGCTCAGGGACACCAGAAAGGTCTATGGTTAGTAACTTTAATGGGACAGGCAGATTTGAAGTGAGTGATGAAGGGTTGGGGGGTAGGGGGTGAGATAGGATCCCAGTGTGTCAGTGTGTCAGTTCCCTTGGTAGTCTAAGCCTATAGCAGCATAACTAAGAGCTGGTCCAAGTCTGAGCCAGCTCTAAATATAAACTTTATCAAAGAGGAAAGTTTTAGGCCTCATCTTAAAAGTGGAGATGAGTTTTATGTCACTAGTAATTGTACGAGCCACAATAGATGCCTCTCAGCTTGGCTGCTTTAAGGAGAAACTCCAGAGAGGAACTGCCTGCAAGCTAGGCTACAGATTTCTGCAGACGGGGCCGATTCTGCAACAAAATTTAACTCATTTTGAAAGACTCTAACCCGAGCATTCATCTCGGTTTAGTTGTACCCTCTCCTGGGGATTTTTTCAGCACTCTTCTGTTTCCATCCATGTGACTGTGTGGGAGGATGCTGGTCAGATACAGTCCCTCATGTCCTTCTCTCCTCTCCTCTCCCTCCCTCTCTCCCCCTGCCCTCTGCACGGTGGTTTATTTATGATAAACAAACGGAAACAGTTCCTCTCTCCATGTTGGACAAACAGATCTCACTTGACCTCGTCTTTTTTGGCGCATGCTCCTTTCTTTTTTTTTTTACAAGTTTGTGGGTTTCTGGACGCGCCATTAAGCAGATTTATGGTCTCTTTACAGTGGGGTCGTGTTCTTGTGAGAGCGTCCTCAGGACCGCCCGCCCTGTGAGGTGAATGTGTATTTTGGTGCAGTGACTTTGTGTGTTTTAAGAGGCTGCCCACGCTGGGTTAGAAAACACTGTGGAAGAGAAATGTGGAACAACAAGGTCAGCGAGGTGCTCCACCATCCTCAGATACTCTGATCTGTCAGGCCTCATATCATGTCTCCTTCAGCCTTTACCTGCTGCTACCTGTGTCACTGTCCCACCACCTTTATGACCCCTGTCTCACTCTGCTCTGTCACTGCTGCACAGTCTCTCCATCAAGTGTGTGGAACTGAACTCTCAGTCTTGGATGCACGCTGCCAACTCCAAAAAAATATGTTCTTAGCAGTTTTACTTACAAATCTGAGAATCCATCTACCTTCAGAGCTTCACATGCAACACTTCTTCTAAAGTAACTGCAGAACAAATAACACATCCCCACTCTACAAATGTTCCAGTTTCATGAAATTGGAGAGTTCTTCTTTAGATTTATTGGTTTTCATGTGCTGTACATCAAAATGTGGAAACAATACGGATACCCCAGAAGAGATATATTACATGGTACTCCTCAGCGCTGTCAAGAAAACAAGAAAGCATGTTGGGTTTGTGAGATGTTGACGGTATGATTTTGTTGCACACTTGTTGCTGTGCTAAAATACTTCCTCTATAACCTTGAAAATGTTGCTTTAACGTACTTTTGCTTTGGATTGATGCTAAAAAAAGAAAACTTCTGACTAATGCTGCTCACTTAAACTTAGACAGCATCAGTAACAACCTCATATCATATCACAAAGTAACCGTTTTTCCCTCTATAACATCAAGAGGATCAGACCCTACCTGACAGAACACGCAACACAGCTCCTGGTTCAGGCTCTTGTAATGTCACGCATTGACTACTGCAACTCTCTACTGGCAGGCCTCCCTGCATTCACAGTTAAACCTCTGCAAATGATCCAGAACGCAGCAGCAGCACGTCTGCTCTTCAACCAGCCTAAGACAGCTCATGTCACTCCCCTGCTCATTTCGCTACACTGGCTTTCAGTTGCAGCTCGCATCAGATACAAAACTCTAATCATGACTTACAAAGCAGGAACCAAAACCGCTCCAGTTTACCTGGAACCCCTCATCCACGTCTACTGCCTTAAGAGATCTTAAAATCCATCCTTAGGATGTTGGTTTGGCTCAGTTGGTGGAGCAGGTACCCCATGTACAGGCTGCAGTCCTTATTGCACTGGTCGTAGGATTGATTCCTGGTCCTGGCATGGTTTGGTGCATGTCGATTCCCCTCTCTCCTATACATTTCCTGTCTTTCTCTCGAGCTGTCCGATCAAATCAAGGCAGAAAACCCCAAAACATCAATAAAAATGGATTCTTAAACACACCAGGAGCGATTGCGAGGAAGCTGAGATGGGCGTAGGTTTCTTTTCTTGGTTCTTGTGTCGTTTGTATTTCAGCGTTCATACGGGGGATTGAAATTTTATTTTATTTTATTGTATTTTATACTAAAATTTTAGATATTTAAAAGCTGGAAGAGAGAAAGAGCATCTCGTTTTTCCTGTATGTCTCGTATATACAGTGAAAATTGACAATAAAAACCTTTGAAACTTGAAATCCTTGAAAATGCTTGAATTCTAAATTTGTGTTTTCAAGTTTTGAAAAGGTCTTGAAATTGTAATTGAATTCCTCGCACAAAAAAGTGATCTTTCTAAACAG